>NC_079212.1:35023333-35122629 GCF_029633865.1 Lampris incognitus
TCATACGGACATAACAGGAGGGCCTGGATTCAAAGGTGGAAAGATGCAAACAGTGTCAAACCTTTGGTTAGACTTGACGGTATCCTGTTCTCCCATTTAAGTTCAGCTTGACTTTTGAAAAGCACACATAATTCCATACAAACAAAACAGGGTGTGACATTGGGAAGTCACAATTATACCGAGCAACACAATACTGATTATCAACCAGCTGCAGCAGACATTCACAGAGTGCATTTCTTTTCCAAGCTATTTTGGCCCTTTTTAAAAACCAGATCCTCTGAGTTTTAATGATATTGACGGATTTCTAGCCAATTAAAAAGCAAAATCTAAATATAGGCTAAAGCTGTTAGCAACTAAAGCACACTGCAACAGAGGCTTATCGGCCATGGTCTTGGCTCTGACAGGTATGAATAGCCATGCTATTCGTAGTGGTGTCTGTATATGATGTGTGTCACTTTTAATTTTGCTTGTAATGTGTGCAACCATTCTCGATGTCCAGTAATCGTTCCCTGACTCAGTGGCAGTCTCAGAGCCCAGAGCGGAGCAGAGATGATCTGATGAGATTAGAGACCAGGCTTTCACTTATCATGGGGGAACGTGGACCACCATCATACTGTAGGAGCCACACAGTGAAAACATAAAGGCTTATGAAAACCAACCCTCGGTGAGGAGCACGCTGGGTGACGGTTTACACGACCGGATGGGTGAATCAACACCTACACGAGGGTTAGGGACAAAATTCAAACAAAATGATCTTGAAAGGTTGCCTGACATCAGACAGAACTGTCAATTCGTTATGCGCCATTTCCAGTCTGATATTGCCTCCTCTAACCGATTTCTGTGGTGGAAGGAAATCGATTCTCTCTAACCAATCACCGGAGACCAACTATCCCGAATCTTGTGTCTTTTTATGATGATGCTCTAGCGAATTCGGGGGGCAGCCAGGAACCGCCGCAGCTGGGACGCGAACCCGGTTGCTCCCTGAATTCGCTACACTGGTGTCAGAAGTGGGATGGTGAGACCGTGAGGCCATCGGAAGCACGTGCGCCCTGAGGGGTGAGGGAGCTGGTATGCTGAAGCTTCCCGAAGAAGGGGGGGCTAGTGTAACCATCACGGACAAGACTCGCTAGCTCTTGGCTAATGGGTCGGACCCTTTAGTAGACTCGTTAATGTAGTTGCCCATGGTCCAGGAGACCCGGGTTCGCGTCCAGGCTGTGGCGGTTCCTGGCTGCCCCCCGAATTCGCTACAATACTGATGCATAGCTATGCCAGCATACTGGTTTTGCCCCAGTTTGTGTCTCTGCAGACCGGAGACCTTGAGAGGGACGAGGTAACTGTCAATCATTTTTGTAATTTGGCCAATCAGAGGCTTACAATCCTCTGTCAGTCAAAACTAGTTCAGGGTGGTTAAGGTTGGGATGGGTGCTGACACGCCCATGCTCCAGTGCCATGTTTGTCTGCAGTTTCCCATTACTCCAAGTCTCCGGTCTGTAGAGACACCCTCCCTATTCGTTTTGCAGAGGTTTTAAGAGTGGAGTGGAGTAAAAACAAATGGATGTCGGCGATATTGAGAAGACATGCCGTCTAACGCTTGACAACAGCTTGACAGCGCGGATAATCATTAACCCCCCCTGCGGCGGTCACCGAATAATCGCTTTTTCAACCGAGAAACCGCTGTTTCATGTCACTATGCCCGACCAAAAGAACCAGTCAACTCGGTGGAGTGGGCGCGGACCCTGGCAACTTAGAAGGAGATGGGTTGTTTGTTGTTTCTGATGTTACGGTTTTTATACCTCTGTATTTTGGTGGTAATAACATACCGAGAAAAGTATATTAGGCAGCAGCTGGAAAAATTTAATTTGGGTGAAGGAGGTTAGCACGAATTAAGGCTAACACACACACACACACACTCGAGAAAAGTGATCTTCCGGAGCAAAAGGGATGCGTGACAGAGCTATGAAAGACAGGAGGGCAGACCGGCTTGGTGTGACTTTGTTATTCCTCATACCACCAAAATCATCATCTTCTCCATTATCAGTCAGTGTCCAATTACAGCCCTGGCTCATCAATGACTGATCCTGTTCTTATCTGATCCAGTTTACTTCCCAGTTGTGATTTCCTCTCAACACTGTGCGTGTGCGCGTGTGCAGAAAGTGATCGTCTACTTGTGTTTAAACTTTACTGGTGGGGGGGAAATGGCAAGAGATTGTGTAGCTTCTCGGGAAAAGTGATCTTCCGGAGAAAAGCGATGCATGACAGAGATATTAAAGATCTGAGGGCAGACCGACTGGGTGTGACTTTGTTCTTCTTCATGCCATCAAATTATCATCATCATCATCGTCATCATCATATTCGCCATTACCAGTCAGTGTCCAATTACAGCCCTGACTCATCAATGACTGATCCTGTTCATATCTGATCCAGTTTACTTCCCAGCTGTGATTTCCTCTTAAACTAGAACGACCGGGATTTCACTCCTACCTAAAACGATCATCGGATGGCCGGTTTTTAAACTCTATATTCTATCAAGATAAATACCCAATTGAGATATTAATGCATTGCAAATGTTAGTATGTCTATTAGGAAACGACTGACACCAAATTTAAAAATTTAACAACTATCATACTACTTTAAACAATTTAAACTTCAGAGACATGGTCGTACTTGAACAGCAAACTAGAAAAAGTGAAAATATTACCTGAAAAACAACACGGAAAACACATATTTCTAATCTAACAAACGTAACAAACATGAAATGTAAAAAAAAAAATTTTTTTAAACTGAAAATAAATATTGAAACAGTTCCAAACAACGACCGGAACTTAAAAACTACTAGAATGGCCAGGTTTTAAACTCTATATTCTGTCAAGATAAATACACAATTGAGACATTAACGCATTACATATGTTAACATTTTAACAACTTTAATACTATTTTTCAAACAATTTAAAATGGCCACCGTCCAATGCCTGTAAATGCTGCAACACATCGGTGGTAGTCATGGTGCATCGGAAACGGCGTCTGTAACCAGACATGTTGGAATTAATCGAAAATCAAATTTAGACTATTTCTCTGCACTGGAGAACACTGGCATGCTTCTAATCTTTAGGACAGCGCAATGAACTTCGCGAAGGAAATGATGCGCCAACACACGTCGTAAATAGTGACATGACGCACACGATGACGTGCAAATTAGGCGCCGTCATTTTGACGGCTCATGGTCGTTTTAGGAAGATCATAACTTTTGTGTGCAATTGATCTAAAACTTATTTTGATGCAAATATATGAAATTCATGAGCATTCACGGAGCGGCAGGTCTGTATCTATTTTCCGCAAAGTTACGAAACTTCGAAAATTACGGCCTTGATGTTCTAGCGTGTTCAGTGTGTGTGTGCGTGTGTGTGTCTTGGTGCAGGAGTCCTAACCTTGTGGTGGCTCTTTGTGACGTCGTCCAGGCTGGTCGAAAGCAGGCTGTCCTTCAGAGCCACGTACAGACGTCTTCCATCCTCGTCCGGCAGCAGAGAGTGCAGGTCTCCCGCCACCAGGGGCAGTGTCATCAGACGGCCATTGCGGACAAGCTCTGAAATAGAAAGTGAAATGGAAGAGGGACTGAATCAACGGTACTTCAGCCACAATGAAAGATACACCACTCTAAAAAAAATGGCGACTATCGGGGCAATCTGAGCAAAACAAGTGGGCAGGTCAACGGGCGAATTTCACAAAATCACAAACCATCGTAACTGTAAGGAATTATCTTTCTATATTTGCCCTTTTATATAAAGACTGTGTCCGTAATTGATAGAAATGTATAACGTGCAACTGACATGTCTTATGGTTTTAGAAAATTGAGCTTCTGTTATTCTACAAGTGTCATGCAACGTTGAAACCAACATTTCAACATTGTGCAGCTGGCTTCTAATTAAAATGTATAAGGTTGAGATTCATGTAGCCTTATTGATTAATGAAGCTTCAATGTTTTTATATCATTACCTACTTTTTCTCTCTATAAAACCAATTACATTGCATTTTCTTATATAAAATGTGTGATATAAAGAAAATGTCGATTTGATTTTTGATATGACTAAGAGATTTCCTTGACCAGCAAGGGAAGAGTACATGTGGAGACGCTCCTCCATGACAAACACAACTTGAGGGCACTTGTGTCCTACTGTGGTGTCCTTGAGCAAGACACCACAGCCACACGAGCTTGTCTTGTGTTCGGTAGCGCTTAGACGCCCTCCCACGGATAGTGAACAATAGCCCTTATTTCTAGTTACCAAACTGCTGTGCAACCAAAGAGCGCTAAACTACTGAAAAAGAATTAAAAAAAAAAAGAATTGGTAAAAAATAAAATAAAATAAAAGTCCCAGCCAAAAAGACACATTTTATGAAAATATATAAACAATTTGGACAAAAGGAAGCTCATTATAAAATATGTGCACGTGTTCCACGGTCACATATTTGATATTTTCCAAAAGGAATAGTTGATTTAAGTTGTTCAATGATATCAACTTTATTTGTACATCTTTGAACAGACAGAAAGACAGACCCCACATGCAGTTGTCTATCAGTCATCAGCTGTTCGTCAAGTAGTTATTTCTCAAATATCAGACAAGTGCCAGCTGGAACACACACACACACACACACACACACACACACACACAATCCAACCACATCTCCAGACAGATTCTCTGGTTATGAGCGGTTATGGAAGCCCACATTGAATGTTTTCACATGATTGCAGCACTGCACTATGTTAACTATGAGAGCTATGGTTCAGGAGATTGGCTGATAACTGTGAGCGAGGACAGCAGTCGCACGCTCATCATTCTTCTGATCAGCCTCATCTTTAAGCTACTGTGGAAGGGGCCTGGCATCGGCTCAGCGAATTCAAAGCGCATCAACGTTAACACACATTGCTGATTCAGAGGAAGCATTTTAGAAATCCCTTTTCTATGTCTTTAATCATACATTTTGAGTTGTGTTAAATGTGGGCGTACCTTCTAAGTCATTTCTTTTAAGTGTAATTTTATTGGCTAATTAAGCTAATCCTGACCCTGATGAAATAACAAGAAAGGAGCCTCTACGTGGGAGTCATTGCGGCTTACTGGTTAGCATTGTGGCCTCACAGCGGGAGAGACCTGGGTTTGGTCCCAGCCCTTGTTGTATAGAGTTTGCTATTCTCCCAGTGTTCACATTAATTTCCTCCCACAGTCATTCGAAGACTAAAACTACCATAACTACGAGTAAGAATGTGTCTGTGTCCTTAAATGGACTGTTGCCTTGTCCAAGAGGTTTTCCTGCCTTGCCCCCAGTGCCTGCTGGGACAGGCTCCAGCATCCCCGCAACCCTGAACTGGAATTAGCAGGTATGTACAATCAATCAATGAACTCTATCTTGTTTTAAGAATGTAATCCACTGACTTTGCTCAGTCACCCAAGGGATAAACCTGGTTTAATTTCAGTTTAATCTCCTTTCATTCACCCCCTCTTCCTTCGTCTACAATGATAGAGTTTGCCTTTCAAAAAAGCATTGTGTTTAATCGAGTAGCTTTTGGCAAATACGAATGTCGCTGACTGACTGACCCGAGTGATCAGTTTGACATGATTGGGCTGCTGGATCAGGTGACCACTACGTCACTGAAGTTACACGATTGGTCGGCCGAGGGGCACGAGAGAGAGCGTACAGTTAAAGTATCCCAAATAACGATCACTCTGAACAAAATGTAGCACTGTAGATGTTGACATTTGACTAGGACCAGTTCTAGGTTCGTAGGAGCAGTTTATAACTAGCATCAAATGATTGCAGACCACAGACCAGGGAATAAAGTTTGAACTACCGGCTTGTTTTTATATAAAGAATTGTAAACATAGAAAGAGAAACATACACAATTACACAGTGAGAATGGATAAATTCCTTGAAACATCTTGTTTTATTATTTAACCCTTATTAAACCACTATTTTGAGTTTCAATTATTTTAGTTCTAATTTAGGATCCTTAATTCTAATTTGAAGTTATTTCTTGTTTGAGTTGACAAATTATGTTAATTTGTTTTATGTTCTATTTTGTTCAATTAGGCCTTTAAGTTTCAGTTCTAATTTCCATTAACCTAAGTTACTTAACCAGTAAATCAGAATGCCAAAAGTAACACACAATTGCATTACCCCATGAACAGTATGAATGAGTAATAAACTCAGCCAATACTGCAATTAACAATACAATATCAGATCAAAAATCCAAATCAATAATCAATGTAGGCTACAATCAGTCCTTTTTGGAAAGTCCGTTGTTGCTCCAATGAGTCCAACTGCGTTTTGCAGTAACAAACTGGAAATTTCAGTCCTACCACAATCCCGCTGCTCGAATCTGTAGGCCGCTGTCCTGAGAATGAGCTGTCTGAAGCCGCAGAAAGACCACGTGGATCCAGCAGGGCTCCTAAAGGTGGCTCGCCATCTTGTTTCCAGCTTGGGGTATGAAACACCAAGCGCGATCTTCCCAATCCAAAAAAAAAAACCTGGCCTGCATTATAACAGGCACATCACACGTGCAAAGACATTAGTTTACATATCTCGCAATAAAATAATCAAAAGAAAACAACAGAAGTACCGATTGACATAGTGCTAATACACCATGCTGCTGCAGCCCAACTGGAAGTAGCTAGCTTATCAATTCGGTTCACAAAAGAAAAACGTAGCTCCTCAACAATCTTTACACAAATTATGATCTACAACATAACTGAGCTACTTATAGCTTTAACTAGCCTATGCACACAAGCATTGAAAACGGAAAAGTTTGGCTAGTTAGCAATTGACTCACCAAGTCCTGGATGACACTCGGACACAATACAAAACCCAGGGCCCAATACAAAACCCAGGGCCCGGAGGACGATTACACCAACAAAATACTCAATTTGGATAAAGAAAGAACCAATTGTAGCTCACTGCTATTTCAAAGAAGAATCTTTTATCTCTGGCTCCAATTGCTTCTCTCAAGCGTTTGCCTGGCATTCTGAAACCTAGCTGGTTCTGGGACGTCCTACCTCTCGAGCAAGGCAGCTGATTGGCTAATCAGCACTGCACACGCTGCGTTTTAAGAAATAGCAATCTGAACCAACAATATGAATATGAATTTATTGGTACAATGGATTACTTATCTACGGTTTACTATTTATTTGCAAAATGAATAATTGTGATTATTTATTTATTTATGTATTTATTTATTATGATTCAACTGTAATTATATGTAGGTTATTTTAACCTGGGTTATCTTGACCTGGGTTACAAACACACTGGCGAACTCACGAAAGGATTGTGCAGCTTTTGCAGCCGCTAAACTTGAGACAAAAAGAAACCGCGTGATTCTCAGAGCCCCGCAAACGGTGGCGTGCAGGCGTCGCCATGCCAGGCGTGCTCGCGAGCGGATCTTTTGAAGGACAGTGTCGAATCAGTACCAGAGTCGTCCGCAGCCGATACGGTTGCCAGATCGAACAATTCTTGCTCTGCTGACATCAAGAATGACATTGAACCCATCTACTGTGTTCTTGGCGCCAAGCCACCATGTATACTCTGCCACATGGTGTAACGAGCTGTGGTTACGATGTATAATTGCAGTCAGACTCAAAACAAGGGCAAATTGCACTCAGCTATTTAGCGCAATGTCTTTTGTGAATCGGACCTTGAGAGGGGGCAGATAGCGGGTGCAAGTGATGCACAATCCATTCTTTGTGAATTCGTCCGAAACAGATGAAAGTGTGTGTGTGTGTGGGGGGGGGTTAACATGATTAGAATAGGTATATTTACGATTAAATTAACTTCTCTTTCATATCAAACATCCCGAGATAGTGGAAGTGTTGTTCTTGCAACTGCATTTATAGCCTTTTTATTACTGGAATGTAGCTTCAGTACCCCCTTTAGCAACAAATATTACTGGGACCACTGCAGAAAATTGCAGATGAACATGTGATATCCAGGAATTCCCATTATAGACACCGTCACTGACCATCCCTCAAAAAAAAAAGTTTTTTTAAATGGCCACAATTTTGAACATAGGCCATACACGGCCAAGCCATATACTAGGTTTTGGCCTAGTCTCGTGTTCTTTCAAGGCTGTAAAGAAAATAATGGGAGAGACTGGAGTCTGAATTGGTGGAGGTTAGAAGTGTAAATCGGTGGACACTTCACAACACGCCTTTCATTACCATGAGTGAATCTATATTTACACTAGGTGGTCCTACGGACTCTGGAAGTCTTAGTACTGTTCTCTAACCAATATCACGTATATAAAATAAGTGTATGTGCATGTAGTGTGTGAATATAACCATGCCTCACCACTAACATGAGCAGATGTTGGCAGTAAGTGGAAGCCAAACGTATAATGGCTTATACTTAACATCTTGCCGGTAAGCCCAAAGCCTTAGACAACCACATTTGC
The DNA here is from genome assembly GCF_029633865.1 of Lampris incognitus. Classification (NCBI taxonomy): domain Eukaryota; kingdom Metazoa; phylum Chordata; class Actinopteri; order Lampriformes; family Lampridae; genus Lampris; species Lampris incognitus. Next base: position 35,031,765 of record NC_079212.1, read on the forward strand.
CCAAGCTTGCCACAGAGGGAAGGGTAATTCTGGCAGCTCCAGAAAAACAGATGTGTGAGCTTGGAGCGTCTACTGTAGTATGTAACTGTGAAGCGACGGATTGCTTTGAATTCATGACATTTTGTCTTTTCTGCTCCCTGCGTACTCATTTAGTTTAAGTGGTGCGTGTGTCTTCGGTAGCTGAAAAGAAAGCTGGGGTAGGGTGGAGCAGAAGAAAGATGTAAAGACAGTCTGATGGCTGCATAAAGAAAAATGTGTTGGAAGAACAAAGCGAGAATCACACAGAGTGATCGAGAGAGGAAGTGTGTGTGTGTGTGTGTGTGTGTGTGTGTGTGTGTGTGTGTGTGTGTGTGTGTGTGTGTGTGTGTGTGTGTGTGTGTGTGTGTGTGAGAGATGGGGCACAATAAAAAGTAGGAAGAGAGAGAGAGAGAAAACAGTAGATTCGGGGATTGGCAAGATCAATCCAACCGGCGGAGATATAAATGTGAAAGGATTGGAGTGAGAGAGACCGTGAAAAGATGACAGAATGGATAAACTGATAGGTGGATGGATGAATAGACAGGAGGAGGGAGGAGGAGGAAGGAGGAGGATAAGGTGGGATAAGGGCACAAGACAACTATAGTCATGAAATAATCTTCATTTTCATTACCTGAGTGCTTCATTTTCTTTTTTTCCGTTTATAATTTTTGAGGAGAGTCGTGTAATCATGAGCCCCTGGGGTTGTTTTCTCTTTGTCACTACTGGACAAATTGAGGCCTTGTATCTCCTCTTTAATGAAAGGTAAAACAGAACATCACTGAACAAAACAGAGAGGGTGGAGGAGAAGAAACGGAGGGAGAAAACAGGACGACAACAGGAGAACAGATGTAGAGTGAGAAAACACAATGGAATGAAAAGGCGAGGCAAGAGAACAGGAAGTAGAGAGGAGGGCGAAGATGAGAAGAACCGGAAACAGGCTAGCAAGAAATGGTGGAGAGGCTGATGATGATGATGATGATGATGATGATTGATAGGAGGGAGAATTAAGGAGAGGATGATAATATCATCCTGGGGAAGAGAAAACTGAAACTAAGCACACATACTTACCGTTTATCATCATTAATTACAAAATTCCTGCATCTGTGCTTGTTGTTGTTGTTGTTTTTTATAAGAGCAAAACTTTTAAGAGCAGGATGCTTTTAGTGTGGGCGGGGGAGACTGGGGGAGGCAAAAGGAGGGTGAGAATGAAGGGTGGGGGAGAGGGATATAAAGAAATCATGGCATGATGACAGGGTAGAAAATGGTTTGATGGATTGGCGAGCCGAGGAGGCGGAGGTGGCGTGTGGGTGAAAGAGGAGGATGAAAGCCAAACAGAGAGAGGAGACGAGAGCTGAAAATTGAAGAGAGATGGTGAAAACAGATGGGATGACAGGGTAGACATGACAGATGATGGACGGATGGATGGGCGGATGGATGGATGGATGGATGGATGGATGGATGGATGGATGGATGGATGGATGGATAGGCAGAGCAAGAAAAACGGTGAAAGGACAGCGATGCAGGAGAAAAGCATAAAAGGAGGAGGAACACAGTGACGAGAGGGAAATCTGGACACAGTGACAGACTCGGTGCAACAGAAAAAGGGGAGTGGGTGTTGGATGAGGAGGAGGTGGAGAGAGAGGCAGAGAGAGGGAGAGAGAAACAAAAACTGGAGCGTTGACAGAAGTTTGGAGGACCGCAGCACACTGGCGGCCAGACAGGAACTGTGGAGGACACATTGAGGAAAAAGAGGAGAGAAGGGGAAAGACATGACTCAGTGGAAATGGAGAGATAATCTGAAACAGACGCAAAAAAAAAAATCCCCAGAAGCAAACGGCGAAAAAAATCACAACCATGGCATCCCATTGTAGATAGTAAAAGTAAGTAATCCCAGTGGTAATTTGCCATTGAACCCAGTAGGAAGTTTGCCACAGTGGGAGACGGGGGAGGATGGAGAGATTAACGGTTTTCCAGTTTGGTAGCAGATGGGAGTGAAGATAGAGGGGTGCTACGTTTAAAACCACCATGGCTGAATTTGGGGTGTTCTCAAAGTATAATAATGCCACATCATAACACAAGAAGCGTGTTTTCAGTTTTTGATCATTATCTGGTCCATTTTACTTCCAGGTCAACCCAGGGGTCATCTATTTCTGAAACAGCTTCTCCTCAGCGTGGCTTTTTAGCAGCAGTGTTGAGAGCACGCGCTACTCTTTATGCCATGTCAGACCGGCGACACATTAGATTATGACGGAAAACACCTTACAGAAAGCTTTGTACTCGGTTTACATCACGTTGCAAGACACTTGGTCCCTCCAGCATCACGTCCAGCCCACAAGAACCTGAGCCCTGCCCGCTAAACCACACGACTCGATCGCAGTAGCGTGACTCAGCGGAGGCAGGCGCTGCTGAAGCGCAGCACCCGGTGGGCGGGACCCCGCTCGTTCCGCGGCGGAGACGCCACTGGCTGGCGTACGGCGCCGTTTCCACACACGTGATCCCATGACGTAAAAAGTTTGGAAAACAAACTCACACCGACAGTCTCGGACCGATTAAACCAGCGGTATCTGATCCAGCGGTATCTGATCCAGCATGATGACACACATATCTGTTATTGAGCACCGAGAGCCAATCTGTCACGCTGACGCAAGTGCGCGCGCGCACACACATACATACACACACACACACACACACACACACACACACACACACACACACACACACACACACACACACACACACACAAATTAACATGTGGGTGTGACAATGAGTCAGTAGCACATGGTTCTTTACTGAATCATGATTTAGAGCACCCCCTTTCTCTCTCTCTCTCTCTCTCTCTCTCTCTCTCTCTCTCTCTCTCTCTCTCTCTCTCTCTCTCTCTCTCTCTCTCTCTCTCTCTCTCTCTCTCTCTCTCTTCTCTCTCTCTCTCTCTCTCTCTCTCTCTCTCACACACAGTTTTCCTCCCTCATTTTTAGTGCCCATCGCTGACTGGCTTTATGCCCCATGTCTGTTTTTCGTTCTCTTCTCGCAGCCACAAATATACAAAGGACATTTGAAAATGCATCCATCGCATTTGTGCCATCTTGAGTTCACATTCACATTAATGAAAGTCTCTCATTCAGTGCTGCAAAAAAAAACAACATTCCTGTCTCTCCGCGGGGCAACCACACTGTCTCTCTCTCTCTCTCTCTCTCTCTCTCTCTCTCTCTCTCTCTCTCTCTCTCTCTCTCTCTCTCTCACACACACACACACACACACACACACAGGCACGCTCACTCAATCCTGAAACACCAGCTGCACCCACCACACCCTTGCACTAGGGACCGTTGCCTTGACAACAACCACCATGCCAACATAATTGTGAGGAGGGTCGGCGTTGAAGTGGGCGATAGGTGGTTGTTCTTTGCCCTAGTCCTCACACACACACACACACACACACACACACATACATACACTCACACAGATGAAATCAATCACCGTTTACCATCAGCACCTTGAGTAAAACTGCAAACTGAAGGCAGTTCACATTACTGGCGGGTTTTGCAAAACATAAAAGCAAGTCTTAATTAATGAGTGGATCTGGATGCACACACACGTTTCTCTCTCTCTCGCTACACAAGTGCATACAAATAGTTCAGCATGGTTTGAGCACATCAGACACAGGTGTGCCTTTTCTGGGGCATGAAAGTTATTAAGAAACACTTTTTTCCTGGCGAGATACCCTCGAGCAAGGCAGTAGACTGCCTCATTAAAAATCTCTCAGAGGCCATATGGTAACAAACAGAACCTATCTCTTCTTCTCCAAGCTGAACACGTCATTTTCACGCACACGGGTTAACCGATTACGCCGACATAAATGAGAGTGTTTTTTGCTTTTTGCAAAGTCACCTCAGCCATCAGTGGTTACTGATGACCTTTGATTTACAATTGGGAAAAAAAAACAACTTATAACCTCACCCAGACCCTCATGTGATACTCGAATTAAATAACAAGAATTCAAACTGACAGATCTCACAGAAGCAATTCAATGCACTTAAAGCAGCTGATTGTTAAAAAGGACACGAAAAGTCATACATGCAAAATACTACTGTTACTGACTCCAAACAAGTACAGACTTGGTGAATTTTGCTTGGTAGACCTCTACATTTATTATGTACCTACATATTCATTATGCTCGTAAGACCCATCCATCCATCCATTATCCAAGCCGCTTATCAGAATTCGGGTCGCGGGATGCTGGAGCCTGTCCCAGCAGTCATTGGGTGGCACGTGGGGAGACACCCTGGACAGGCCGCCAGTCCATCGCAGGGCCCACACACACACACACACACACACACACACACACACACACACACACACACACACACACACACATTCACACCTAGGGACAATTTAGTACGGCCGATTCACCTGACCTACATGTCTTTGGACTGTGGGAGGAAACTGGAGCACCCGGAAGAAACCCACGCAGACACGGGGCGAACATGCAAACTCCACACAGAGGACAACCTGGGATGACCCCAAGGATGGACTACCCTGGGGCTCGAACTGAGGACCTTCTTGCCATGAGGCGACCGTGTTAACCACTGCATCACGGTGCCGCCGCTTGTAAGGTCACATTTCACTAAAAAGTACCAAGCAGCTGCTAGTCGGAGGAAAAGTGGTATGAACCATCTGAGGGGGGCTTGCAGAGGGCTTAACAATGACAGTAACAGGAACTTGAAATTGTTAAAAAAAAAATCCCTTCTTTGTTTTCATTTCCAAGCCTCTCAAGTCTCACTGAACACGTTTTAATTTGCCATCAATTTTTTTATTTCTTTGCCCCCTCCCCATAGAGACAGACATAACTAACTATGAGACTATCTAATGAGGGAGTGAATAAGTTCCTGTCCATGTCCATGAGTTGCCAGCCTAAACTAAACACCAGGCTTTACAGCCAGCCAGCACAAGATTATTGTCACACACACACACACACACACACACACACACACACACACACACACACACACATCCCTGCTGAATGCAGCCATCCCTATCAGGTTCAAGTTGACAAGGGGGTCAATGAGGGGCATGACCTTTGGTACTAGTCAATTGGCCTCTGACCCCTGTCACTTTGAATCACAGAGAGACAAGTTAAGATGTAAGAGGATAGAGAATGAGAGAGAGAGATAGAGAGAGAGAGAGACAGAGAGAAAGAGCGAGAGAGAGAGAGAGAGAGAGAGAGAGAGAGAGAGAGAGAGAGAGAGAAGAGAGAGAGAGAGAGAGAGAGAGAGAGAGAGAGAGAGAGAGAGAGAGAGAGAGAGAAAGGAGGTAAGACAGAGGGCTAGTCTGTGGGTCCATGTGTAGACGAGTGAGTTCTTTACTGCTCACAAATCTGTGTGCGCAATCCTACTTGCATGTATGCATAGTACGTCTGCCTGTGAAAGAATATGTCTGTCAGTGGATAAACTAAATGAGTGAGTATTCCTACATATATGTGTGTGTGTGTGTGTGTGTGTGTTTGTGCGTGCGTGTGGGAGGAGTAGGTATTTTTAGCTATCCTTCAATCACCCAAACAGGCCCTGACCAGTGAACATTAGATTAGAGGTTGGCTGGTCATGGGAGCTGTGATGGGACGTGGATGTGATTGGAACAAATTTGTGGCGTGTGACACAGCTAAGAACATTCCTTTGTCACCAGACACACACGCACGCATACACACACACACACACACACACACACATACACACCTATGGATAAATATATATACAAACACACTCCTATGTATAGATAAAGATACACACACACACACACACACACACACACACACACACACACACCTATTGATAAAGATACATACACACACTCATACACACACCCATAGATAAAGATATACAAACTCTCTCTCTCTGTCTCTCCCACACGCACACACACACACACACACACACACATACAAATACAAAATATGACAAATGTATATTCATGTTGACATAGTTATGAGGATCCCCCACACAAACATGCAAACATACATATATACAGCCACTATTTTCATTGCACAAATTACAGCTATTTTCAAATATAAGTTAGAGCCCAGGCAAAGGTTCAAAAAAGAATTTAAACTAATAACCTTTCAGTCACATGTCTGAGTGTCTGTGCTGTTCAAGTCCATTTAAAGTACAAATATAACTCCTGGAAGAAAAGCAGGTTTTATTTGCCAATGAAACAGACTTTATGGTGGACATGTAAAAAATACGGCGGTGGATAAAAAAAAAAGTATTTTTCTCTCTTTCTGTCCCTTTGGAGCAGCGTCTGTATTACAGCACACTGTCACGCTCCACTTGTTGCTTCCATGCCCTCCAAGTTAAGCTACTTTTTGCTACTGCACACATGAGTACAATAGATGAGTACAATAGATGCTCACACACACACACACACACACACACACACACACACACACACACACACACACACACGAACAAGAGAATAATGACATTAATGATGGGTGTGTGTGTGTGTGTGTGTGTGTGTGTGTGTGCGTGCGTGTGTGTCTATCCGCCTGTCTTTGTCTATCTGTCTGACTCTGTCTGTCTGTGCCCCAGGGAACTGCTGCTGTCTGGTGCAGCTATCCCTAGGGGAAGACTTAGTTGGCGGCACCACCGGGGGGGAACAAGGAAACCGGGGCACATTTCCTGTGGAAATGGGGTTATCGCTTCACCAATTACTGCTGTAATTAGAATGGGAGGCCTGCAGATGCCTGGGAATGACTCCTGTAAGGACACAGATGGATGCACATACACAGTCATATATTAATACATACAAATTCCCACTCGTTCTTTTTCCCTTCTGCACGCATGCACACACACACACACACACACACACACACACATTCATTCTCTCTCTTTTATACCCAGACATGTCCACAGACAGATGTGTCATTCTCACTTGCAAATATACACAAATAGGTTTGCACACATAAATTCTCTCTTCTTTTCTCTCTCACTTTCACACATACGTCAGAATAAACTTGGGCTCTTCTGCTTCACACATACATTCCCCCCATTACACACACAGAAAATTCTCTCTCCTGCTGTCTCTCACTCTTGCTTTACCCCCCCCCCCCTCTCTCTTCCCCTCTATGTCCGTCTCGCTCTCAAACATACAAAATTACAGCTAAACACACACATCTGGATTGTGTCACAAACGGGCCAGACCCACGTGGACAGCTTGACCCTTGACCTCACTGTTTATGATTATTCGTCATCATCAGGGTGTTTAGGCAGGGCCACCAACTCCATGCACACATTGGGCCATGTTCACCGTTTAGATTTTATTTCATTTATATCTCGAACTTTGCTTATCCAGTCATATGTATGCAGTCTCGTTTGGGATTCCTACGGTAAGTCACGTTCACACAGCCCATTGCAACAGTCCTCCATTGCTGGCCAATGAGCAGCAGTTGGGTTGAATACCTGGCTCGAAGGTATGTTGGCAATAGTTCTTGAGTCAAGTCAAGTCCATTTTAACCCAATATCACAAATTATAAATTTGCCTCAGTGGGCTTTACAGCAACATGACCCATTTTGGGGATTTCAATAGACAGTCTTCTGGTCACAAACCGGAAATAACTTAAACATACAAGACATAAATAGGCTTATTCTCCATTAACCCCGTAGTCTGATATTGTTTCCTATTTATCTGTGCAGATATTTATAACTCAGTTTTTCCATGCCTTCTTCTAACCAAGGATTTTAAATAAATTACAACTATTGTAAAATAGCATGCTCTGTCGGCCAGCTAGTGTGGGTCGGACAAGGGCAAAAACTCATCCGAGCAAAAGAATTTGTGGTTTTATTACCTCTTCTGGTAGAAGTGCTGTTATTCATCCAAATCAACAAGACTGATTTTATGCTAGTAAATTAGAGAGACCTATAGTCTTTGCAAACAAGATCGAGAATCAAAACTTCTAAATGAGTGGTACAGCGTTTATTTTCACTTATTTTGCATCATAAATATACTGAACCCGGCTTGACCATAGGTACCCATTGGTAGGCCTTCACGGGCAGCTAGCTAGCATTTCTTCTCTGTGGTTTTTACTGTGTAGTTGTTTATTACCTATGTATTTAAAAAAAAATCCCATGTTTTCCTGTATCTTAAAAGTAGGGACTTGCCTCAATTAAGGTATGCAGGACTGTTATGGTTAGGTTTAAGGTTGGGGTTATGTTTATCGGCTTAGGGTTTTGGTTTTGCAGTTGTAGGTAAATATTATTACGAGGGGGCGTTCAGGTGGCATGGCGGTCTATTCCGTTGCCTACCAACATTGGGATCGGCGGTTCGAATCCCAATGTTGCCTCCGGCTTGGTGGGACGTCCCTACAGACACAATTGGCCGTGTCTGCGGGTGGGAAGCCGAATGAGGGTATGTGTCCTGTTCGCTGCACTAGCACCTCCTCTGGTTGGTTGGGGCGCCTGTTCGGGGGGAACTGGGGGTAATAGCATAATCCTCCCACGCACTACCTCCCCCTGGAGAAACTCCTCACTGTCAGGTGAGAAGAAGCAGCTGGCGACTCCACATATATCGGAGGAAGCATGTGGTAGTCTGCAGTCCTCCCCAGCTTGGCAGAGGGAGGTGGGGCAGTGGCCGGGGCGGCTCGGAAGAGTGGGGTAATTGGCCAACTTCAACTGGGTAAAAAAGGGGGGGAAATCCCCCCCCCAAAAAATATAAATTATTATTACGAGGTACGTTTTACAACTTGATCAAATAATATCTATTCTCTGTTGCTGTATACTTTCTCTCCAATTTCTCGATAGAGTCCCAAGCTATATTTACACAGGAACAGGAAGTCTGACTTCCAGCCCTTTGCGGTGCATATTTGATCTTCCTGTAGCTGTGAAAACAATGCAAATCAAATTCTTGTGGCTTCTTTCTCTTTAGTAGACCATGGGAACATCAGATTGATGCCATCAAGGTTCAAAGGTCAGATCTTTAGTCCCTGTCCCTGAGCAGACAGGGAGTGTAGATAGTTTGTAGATACCTTAGGATTGCTACTTCCTCTCATACTCTCTAATGGGCGGTCCAATGTTGATGGCCGGATTTGATTTACGGCCAAAATAATCAACTCAGTATGCACGTATCATGTTGTTCCCCAGAATTCAAAAACTTGCACAATTTCTTTTGTGAAAGAATCACCATCAGATGTTCACCATGAAATACTTCCTAAGCATACGTCAATACATCAGTGACTGATACGTCAATGGCTTATGAGTGTTTGGGGGGTTTTCATATGGTTATATCCATGTGGGGGTTTTTTTGTCTTGTGTTTCAGTAATGTGTAGGATTTCAGATTGCTGTGTTTGAGCTCTACCCACCATATTCTTTGTAACATGCACTACTTGGCTGTGGCAAAAAGTTTCCTTTCTTAGGACAAACAGCTAGCTAGCTACTAGCTATATGTGATTTTATTGATAAGCAATGATGTGCTTTACTTTCATTCCATGTGTCACAGTTGGCAGATGGTGCAAAAGTTGTTCATGAACAAAAATTTTTATTTTTTTATTTTATCCAATACTTGCTCCTACCTCCTGCGCTAACTGGTCTCTCCTAATCTACGGCCTAATGAGGCAAAATAATTAGTAGACTTGGTCCTAATACTCCCGATCCCATCCACTTCTGGATTCTGACTGGCCAAGAAATCAAGTGCACCTTTGTAGATTAAATTCCCTTGCTGCCCTGAAAAAGGAGTGAGGAATGCTGTGAGAAACATGGAGCTAATACTTGTGGACAAAGCTGGAAAATCAGCCCAAGACCCTGAGGTAAGCGTTTGTTCAACGCGTTCTCGGTGTATTTCTTAGTTACATGATGTGAATAAAAAAAATCCTGCACTACAGCAGAAGGACCCAGGCCCATTAACAAACCTCACACAGTCCTCCTTAGATTTGTAGGTAATATTTTATGGTATATATAAATGAGTGTATATGATTATCCAGTCATGACTTATGATAACTAACAGAAATAAAAATGGCAAAAAGAATCTTAATCTAAAACATCACAAGCAACCAATGCTGAAAAATGCAGCCACAGTCACAATGCTGAGATAACAGCGAAGCAAACTTGTACCAGCCCACATATAATAAATAGAGATGTATTAAGTTAAGACTCTAGACCCAGAGAGAGGAGATAAGATAGCACGGTCTCCAGATACTTAAAATGGAGGGATGCACGGAAAAGCAGCAATAAAAAAAAATGAAACGAAATGAAATGGGGGGGGATGCTAGCACGAAATGATGAAATGTGACACTACTGCTCCTTCCTTAATTGCAGCCCCACGGCTAAAAACAGCCTCTTGTATTAAGAGAAGAAACCCCACGAGGTCACATTTACAGCTTGCCCGCTGTTGTCATGAGGTGCTGTTGCTAAAGCGAGGGTGCAATAACGCCCTTTTCCCCCCCTCCATCTGGCTGAAAGCCCTCGCAGCTTCCTTCAATGTCCGCAAACTGGAGGGGTGAAGTTAGGTCATGGACAAGACTGAAGACCGGTTCGCCCAGTTAGTCCATAGAAAATCGATAGCTGAAACAGCAAAGGATCCTTGAACCAAACGGGTCAAATTAAAATTAAAATCATGTTAACGCCGATCAGAGTCTCTTGATGTATAAAACCTGGTCCAGGCTACTATCTTCATACACTTTGACTGAACAGTATACACCCAGGCTGTGAAATCACTTCTTCTGAACACACGCGAATAGCTCCAGGTGAAAATGCCTGCCGCCACTGAGATAGTCTCTGCTTTCCTGTATCACGGCACCAGACAACCATTGTCTCTCTTACATAAGCAAGGCCTCCACAAGCTTGTGGTACCGCTACCGTTAAAAGGTAATGGTGAGGAAGGGCGTCCAGGTGATGTGGCGGTCTATTCCGTTGCCTACTAACACGGGGATCGCCAGTTCGAATCCAGCTTGGTCTGGCGTCCCTACAGACATAACTGGCTGTCTGCGGCTGGGAAGCTAGATGTGGGTATGTGTCCTGATCGCTGCACTAGCGCCTCCTCTGGTCGCTCTGAGCGCCTGTTCAGGGGGGAGGGGGAATCAAAATCAGAATTCATCCCCGAGAGGAAACTGGGTACACTGGAGAAACTGGGGGGAATAGCGTGATCCTCCCACGCACTACGTCCCCCTGGTGAAACTCCTCACTGCCAGGTGAAAAGAAGCAGCTCGCGACTCCACATGTATCGGAGGAGAAATGTGATAGTCTGCAGCCCTCTCTGGATGGAGCAGCGACTGGGGTGGCTCAGAAGAGTGGGGTGACAATTGGGGAGAAAAAAAGAAAAAAAGGTAACGGTGAGGAAAGCGTGGTTCAACGCTAAAGGATCCGTCTCTGTGAAACCTGCAGCGCCCCCGGCCCCGGTCCTGGAGCGCTGTGCCCTAGATAGACCTAATTCTGAAGGAATAAATGAATAATGAAAGATCACTTAATTTTTTAATATCAGTTTCACTGCCTGCTTCTCCTTTTATTCCATAAAAGGCAGAGGAGAGAGGAAAAGCAGAAAGGAGGCCAAATGTGTCACTTCCATTTCTCGGGTTGGGTTTTAAATCATCTGTTAAATTTCATGTGATGTCAAACTATTCCTCTTTCCAACATGGACTTGTAGTGTTTCGAGGTGAAATCCATCACACAGCTTCTGGCTAGTGAAGGACCGTGTGATCGATTCCCGCTGCTCTTTGGTGGGCTAGGCAAATCGCACTAAACCACAGGACAGTGAGGAAACCCGCGTTCCTCCTTTTCTCCGAGTTAAAAAGGCAAACAAGCGGGTTGACAGAAATGACAACACCCTTGTCTGCCTTTTTAACTCTGCCAGCTTTTCAGAAGTGGAGATGGTTTTTCAAGATTTCTTCCCCCTTCTGGAAATGACTACATCGTTCAACAGCAGTGATTTACAGCACCAGCCACCGAAACAGCCCAGCAGACGACCCAGTGAACCCACCGATGTGACGAGCACGAGATCAGATTCATATGTCAAGAGCAAGGGGGAAACCAATTCCTGGATCACAGACATCACAATCAGTGATGAGTTATTACTGCTGCGTGTGTGTGTGTGTGTGTGTGTGTGTGTGTGTGTGTGTGTGTGCGTGCGTGTGTGTGTGTGTGTGTGTGTGTGCGTGTGTGAGTAAGAGAAAGAGAAAGAGAAAGAGAAAGAAAAAGATAATTGGTCTCCGCGTCTTATCTGTGTGTATGCATGTTCTTATGCGTGTCTTTGTGTGTCTGTGTTTGTCGGTGTCTGATTGTGTTGTTAGTGGGCGATCAGTTTGGTTGGGGGAGGGGGGCTGCTGTTTGTGTGTGTGTGTGTGCGTGTGTGTGACGGCAGACCCCCAATCTCTTTCTGCCATTTATCATCAAGGAAATCACAGTATCGCACACTGAATGACTGGGATAATAGTCTCATTAGTGTGTGTGTGTGTGTGTGTGTGTGTGTGTGTTTACAGACTTGGTTTAAGGCCAGTGCTAAATGTGGGCGACATGAAGTTTTAGTGAATAAAGGGGGATAATTCAGCAATTATGAGGGAGAGACGGGGGGGCGGGGGGGTTAAAAGAATGATGTAATCAGGCATGTAAGCATTCAAAGCCGTTTGTTCAGACACCTGCGTCTGTCTGCTCAGTCAGACTGATTACACTTTACCAATCACAACGATCCTCCCTGAAACAGTACACAATCTCCTTCTCCCTCCCTCCCTCTCTCTCTCTCTCTCTCTCTCTCTCTCTCTCTCTCTCTCTCTCTCTCTCTCTCTCTCTCTCTCTCTCTCTCTCTCTCTCTCTCTCTCTCTCTCTCCTTCTCCCTAACCCCTCTCCGTCTCGTGTCCTGTGAGAAACAGCAAGTCTCTCTTTCTCAAGTCTTTCAACTCTTCCCAATTCCAAGATTTCACACGGCATGTTGAATCACATTAAAAGATCATTCCAATTAACACACATCGTATAGCAAACCTGCCACAAAGCTGACTTTGCCATCTCTACTTTTGCAAAGCCAGACACAAACATCATTATTTCAAAACAAGAAGTTCGCCAAAAAAAAAAAAAAACACATAACACTCCCTGTGACAAAACAAACATTAAAGGTCTTGAGGTGACTCAGTGTTATAAATTTTGTGGTATAAATAATCTGTGTTGTTAAAAAAATGACTCCAGACTTTCATCTTCCTATTTTTCTTTCAGTGTGGAAGGATATATATATATATATATATATATATATATATATATATATATATATATATATATATATATATATATATATGTATGATAGATACACACACACACACACACACACACACACACACACACACACACACACACGCACATAATAGAAAAGGCATTCCTCCGACAACAAACATTAGTGCAACCCACAGCTACACACAACCCTTGAACATGTCTGACTGCAGGGTAACCTGGGAGTCCATTTGACAGGAATGTTTTCTGTTCTACTAATTACAGCAGACCAGAGAAATTGACCTTGGACTATCAGAGAGAAATCTCTGTGGTGACGAGAGGGGAAGTGACCACAGCATGGAGCTCCCACAGAGAGGCAGTCTGTGGCCATGCTGGTACCACCCCACTGCCCCCTCCTAACACGCACACACACACAACACCACACACACCACATTAACACTCATGCAGATATATGAAGACACACACCACGTGCATGCTCTCACATTTTGCCATGGCCCCACACACACACACACATATACACCAGTATCTGTGCATATGTTGGAGCGCAGTATACTGGTGAGAGTTGTCAAACAACACACACACACACACACACACACACACACACACACGTACACAGTTCTCTCGTAAGATTCCTCTGTAGAATAGCATACATCCTACGCGACTCCTTCAGACATGAGCAGCTTGCATCAGTGAAACACACACACACACACACACACACACTCCGTATTACTTTGTAATTATGTCACACACGTTTGCGTGTGTTGTTCAAAGACATGCAGACGAGCAGAACACAACAAAGAAAGCTGGGTAGGCAAGGATCTGGGAACTAACACACACACACACACACACACACACACACACACACACACACACACACACACACACACACACACACACACACACACACACACACTTCAGTGGCTCTACATTCCAGCTTCATCAGAACCAAAATTCCCCACCTGGGACAAATCCACCGAGGGTTTTCTCTTTCTTTCTCACTCTCTCGCTCTCTCTCCTTCTTACTCACACCCTCTCTTGGACTCTCTCGCTCTCTCTCCCTCTTACTCACACCCTCTCTTGGACTCTCTCTCTCGCTCTCTCTTACTCGCACCCTCTCTCTCGCTCTTTCTCCCTCTTACTCACACCCTTTTTGGACTCCCTCTCGCTCTGCATAATTTCCCATTGTGTTTTCTAGGTCAGGGTTGACGGCTCTAGTCTTATCGTTTGCACCTCGCATGCCCTCTGATTATGTAAAAACGAGTAATGGCTTGGTTGCTCTTCCTGTATGGCGTCTTTAGTAAACACGGCTGGAGAGGTGGCAGTTCGTTCATCGCGGTGTAACGGGAGGTCCGGCGGCTCAAAACAATCTTTCGTTTGACAGCGGCTGACTGGGCAAGGACTCGTGTGGCCGAAAGGCGAGGCGTGCGTGACGCCTGCCTTCTGATGTGGCGATACGGATCCTTGGCCTCCGGCCGTTTGGATCCGCCGTTCAAGGTTCTCATTACAGTCCATCCGCTCACACAGCCGCGAACCTGGGGGTGAATACGATGCCGAAATAATACGTGACGCTCGTTTTAGCCCACTTTTAGCAGCACATGGGTGGGGTGTGCCACGTCGGGAGCGTTCGGTCAGCGTCCGGCCGAGTTCAGCAGAGACCGACTGTGACGTAGCGTAAACGCTGCGGCGCACGTTGTATTGTTCCGAGCGGAACGCGCGGCGCGTTTAGACAAACGCACGGAAGCAACAACGACCCGTCACGTCTCAAGGGATCCCTGCGTCCAGCCGCAGACAACACGCGTTCATTCTCAACGCAACACGTGTTACTGTCCAGTGACGTGTGTTTATGAAAGGTGCCATCACATGAGCGCACGCAGAGAGAGCGAGAGAAAGCACGCGCGCGCGCGTGTGTGTGTGTGTGTGTGTGTGTCGCGCGTGCGTGTGTGTGTGTGTGTGTGTGTGTGTGTGTGTAAACTGGATATATACACACGTTTGTATAGAGCCCAGGTTAGCGTCACACTCCACAATGCTTAATACATTCCATATACAGTCCAATGCGTGTTCCCACGGCCGGCTGGTGAGAGAGGTTTCCTCCTCAGCATCGGTATTTTACATGTCCAGGAGGAGTCAGTGGGCAGTAGTGGGGGGGTCTGCCTCTGGATCTACTTGTGTGGCCCCATTCGATCAAACCCAGCCGCAGCTTTCTCTCCTGTGTCTCTCCACTGACAATAATACGCTGTATTCAGACATCGCCTTGCCAGAGCTCAAGGACACGTTAAGGACACTTTGCAGGGCACAAGGTACAAGTGCAGCTGCAGACAATCCCACAGAGAAGAGAGCAACACAATCTGACAGCGAGACGCGACCAAGGAGTTAGCCAAAACAACCGATGAGCGAGACAGGATCAACCTGACTAGCTCTCTCTCTCTCTCTCTCTCTCTCTCTCTCTCTCTCTCTCTCTCTCTCTCTCTCTCTCTCTCTGCCTGACCTTTGTTTTTAAAGTATGATAAATAAAGTTTTCCATCCACTGTTCCTTAAAGAAACATCTGTTGGTTACAAACCGAGATGTGCTTATATTTGTTCGGTTGTGGACCCCCGATCACCACCGCGGGAGGACTCACGTCTTCCCAGGGCCAACGCCCTTTCCTCTGGCCCGACACGGCCTCACATCTGCATGTGAAGGCCTCCACTAGCAAAACCCCTACACCGGTTACCCATGCTGGCAGAATTCCTACCACCTTCAAACACAGTCAGTACTTCAGTTTTTAAGCCCAGATGGCCCCCCTTGATAGCTGCTAATAAATAAGGTGTTTTACTTGAATTGCTGGTATCTCAAAGGGTGGGTGTAATTTTTTTTTTAACAGGTTGATTATCTTGTTTCAAATGGCACTCCTCAATTATCCGTGACAATGGTACCACTGTGTGGGGAAGACAGAACGGGCTTTGAAAGTGTGTCACTTCTGAGAAGGAAACACGGTGAGAGGGGAAAGAGGTAGACATACAGACAAGTTCCTCTTGTCTAACGGAGACCACCGGGCTTAATTCAGTGCAGGTGATTTCAGTGAGGGTGACTGTGTTATGAGAGTGAGAGAGAGAGAGAGAGAGAGAGAGAGAGAGAGAGAGAGAGAGAGAGAGAGAGAGAGAGAGAGAGAGTCCTTAAATGTGAAAAATTTGAAAAACAGCGACGGGCTTTTGTCAAGGAGGTGTAACATGTGATTCCAGAGTAGCAGGAAATGGACGAGGCAGGTAAGCTGCGGGTGGTCCTGGGAGGGGGGCCAGCGGCGAGCATTGCAGCAAGATTTATATTTTCCTGCCACAACCTGAGAGACAGTGGGTGATGGCACCTATTGCTACTGTTGCTGTTTGATATCATAATCATTGTTGTTGTTATTATTATTATTATAATCATTGTTGCATTGTGTTGTTGTTGTTTTACATGCTTTGGCAACATGTACACAAACGTATGTCATGCCAATAAAGCACATATTGAATTGAACTGAACTGAGAGAGAGTCAAAGAGAGGCAGGCAGAGAGAATGGCAATAAGTCAGCCAGTGGGATAGAGGCAAGTCCAATGTCAATGCAGGTGATTTATAGACAGACAGACAAACAGAGAGATGGGCAGACAGGCGGACAGCCAGACACCCAGATGGACAGACAGGGAGACAGACATACAGGCAGGCAGGGAGACACACAGATAGATGGACAGGGAGACAGATAGAAAGACAGACAGACAGATGGGCAGACAGGGAGACAAACAGACAGACAGACAGACGGACGGACGGACAGAGAGGGAGACAGACAGAGAGAAAGGGAGACAGACAGACAGACAGGGAGACAGAGGCAGAGAGACATTCAGAGATGGACATACAGGGAGAGAGAAAGGGAGACAGACAGACATGCAGGCAGAACAACAGACAGACAGACGCAGAATGACATACAGGTACAGATAGAAAGACAGAGAGAACAACAGACAGCCTGACAGATAGAAACAAGTAAAGAAGAGAGACAAGACTGAGACAGGTTGACTGATAGACAGACAGACAGCCAAAAACACAGGTACACAAACAGACTGACAAGCAAACTGACAAGAAGACAGACAAAGAGAAAGAGACGGGCAAAAAAAGCAACTGTATAATTGACGTTGTCTTTGCCTTTGCCAAACAGATGCCATCCGTCTATGCTGGGGAGTGTGTGCGATGTCGAGTAGGAGAAAGAAAAGTGAATGCATGAGAGAGGGAGAGAGATATTTCAATCAATGTGCATTTTTTCCCTCCAAACGACGGCACGAGGAGGAGGAGAGAGAAGGGAAAGAGCAAAAAGAAGAGCCTCTATACTTCATGATCTTCACTGTTCATATGGTGAAGGACTTAGTGTGTATGAGAGAGATACAATGAGAGAAGAGACAGAATGGATAGGAGAGGGAGAAGGGGGGAGGGAGAGGGAGAGCGAGAGGGGGGGGGTGTTGATCAGTGTGTAAAACAAATGAAATTAAACACAATGAAAGGTCTGTCCATGCGGTGGTGGTCTCCTACCGGTGTGTGTGAACTGCAGCCTTGGTTGAGATGCTCTCCACGCTCCTGTTGAGGTGGTCCCCAGGAGGGCCAGCAGGACCGCTGTGGCCGGCCAGTACATCCTCTTCCAGACGAACACACACGCTCTTAGTTTCAGGCGTCACGCTGACACACACACACACACTCAATCGTGAGTGCGAGTCCCAAATCAATGTTGTATTCAGGCAACTGCTAATTCCAAACACACTCAGGCAGCACACACAAACAGTCTTTGTCCAAGTGTTGCACAAATCAACACACAGTTTCAACCCCGGGTTACAAGTTCAAACTGTGGTGTTTTGTTCATGCAACTGATGAACACAAACACAATGCACACTTTGTCAGTCCAGGTGCTACACCTTTAAACAAGAACAACGGGCAGTCAAAGTCCCACATATGAATGACCACTGCACGCACAGCACACTTGGAAGACAACTCTGTGTGTGTTGTGTGTGTGTGTGTGTGTGTGTGTGTGTGTGTGTGTGTGTGTGTATGTGTATGTGTGTTGTTTGCAGCGTCCGGCTGTGTGTGGGCTCAAGAAAAACGAGCAGAAATAAATAAATATTCCAAGAGAAGTAGAGCGCTCCACAGCTTGACAGCTTAAACGTATGGTCTGTCTCTGATCTCCTCTGTCCTCCCTGCTTCTCTCTGGTCCTCTCTACATGTGACTGGTCTCTGGCATTCACTGTCTGTTATACACTGCCCCCCCCTCTCTCTTTCTGTCTCTACCCCGCCCTCCCCTCCTCTCTTTACCCTGCTAGTCTCGCTCAGCTCCGTCGCTTGCTCACTGTCGTGTAACTCTCTCTCTCTCTCTCTCTCTTCTCTCTGTCTGTCTGTGTGTGTGTCTCTCTCTCTCACTCACTCTCACTGGTAGCCCTGTTGTGGGAGGGAGCAAGAATCCAAAATCACTACGCTACACACACACACACACACACACACACACACACACACACACACACACACACACACACACACACACACACATCTATTCACTGCTTCAGGAAACCTACTTACAGTGGCATTTGAGCTTTCATCTTCATTCCCATCTTTCACCTCTCTCCCGTCACCTGTGTGTGTGTGTGTCTCTCTCTCTCTCACCCTCCAGTGTTTCTTAATGGTGGTCCCGCCTGTTGGAGGATGATATTGCAGGTTTCTGTTTTTCCCACCAGCTCAAGTTCAACTGTGGGCTAGTGGAGACAATTTATTCATCCGCGCTGATAAATAATGAATTTCAGCTGCGCACAAATGAACATGAATCCCCTCCCTGCCAAGGTTTTAGTCTTCATCTGGTAAATTATTTAGTCTCTGCGCTTGTCTTCTATTGTATAATTAAGCTGACAGCACAGACGTATCTCTTCAACATGAGCCAACAGTTTGTTGTGTTATATAATTAGACACAATGCAACCCAATATTTACATAAACGGCGTTTAATTAGTGGAGGGCAAGCCTGCCACTGGCCAAATGAGCCGTGATTAGGGTACAAAGGAAATAACAGCAGGGCTGCCTAGTGATGGGGGGGGGGGGCGTTCAAGTCCCTGCCCTGTTTCTTGGTGAGCATCCACCCGTTTAAGCGTCCTTGAGCAAGGCATCGAATCCAAACCCGCTCCAAGGTTACTGCTCTGCAGCTGGGCCTGACCTCTGAACTTCATGTGGAAGAAATTTTAGTGTCAAAATATCATTAACTGATACAATATATGACTGCCTGAACTTTTTCTTTTTCACAATTTGTAAATGGCCAAAGCTCCTAGCAACAAGAAAACATGATTTTTAAATGCTGTCTGGCAACAAGACATCCCTTAAACACCTCCCCTTCGTGTGTGTGTGTGTGTGTGTGTGTGTGTGTCTGCAGAAATGCAGAATGCTCAACTTCAGGACAGATCACAATCATGCATCCCTTCATGATGCAAAGTAAAGTCATACCGATAACTTTGCAAGAGAAGTCATAACGAGAAGGGCTTCAGAGAGACGGTGAAGGCAGTAAGGAAGTAAAAAAAGGGGGGGGCAGGGATAGAGAGATGGGGGTTAAGAGAAACAAAAAGGGAGCGAATGCTGATCGTCGCCAGTTACACCCCCCTCCCTCCGCTGCACCGGGTGGATCATAAGAACAGTAATTTGATGTGCAGTGTAAAACTGTCCTCATACACCTGTGAGCGCTCCCCACAGAGCGTTTCCCGAGGCATAAGCAAATTAAGTGGTGGTTTTAGGGGGAGTAAATCAAATTCTGCTTAAGGCCCCAAAAAGGCTTGGATCAGCCCCAGGCATTCCCTTAGCCTCGTGATAATACTGAGCAATCAGGAGATCCTGGTTAATTGTCTTGATAATTACTCGATATGCCATCCCATCTAGCTCGTTCATAAAAGCCTCTGTTCCCAATGCCCCTTTGATCTCTGTTGGGCCCCTGACCTCATTTAGCCAATTAGGATTAATTCAGTCGGTGAACTTCATTCGCCAAACTCATGTTCACTCTCAGTTCTTTACACTTGTACCCTCTGATAACCCCCCGTTTCCCATTCCCACTGCCTCGAAAGGGAGAATTCAAATGACCAAAAACGAAGTTTCCATAAGAGATGAACAGTTAGTCCATCAGGGGTGGGCAGTCTTACCCAGAAAGGGCCAGGGTGGATGAAGGTTTTTGCTCCAACCAAGCAGTTACACACCTGATCCCACTAATGAACCAGTAGCGTGTTTGCTGAGGAACTTGATTAGGAGACCCAGACACAGGTCTGTAATTGATTGGTTGGAACAAAAACCTTCGCCCACACCGGCCCTTTCTGGACAAGACTGCCCACCCCTGCAACTCGTTCCTCAGTTGATAGCATTATTATTAACATTGTTATTATCAGCCCGTTTTTATTATTTCTATCATAGACTTTATTATTCCTTCTAATTTCCTCTCATATCACCGCACTCAAACACAGTTCAGTGGGGACAAACGTGACGTCATAATGTCATAGGTTACAGCGGAGGTCAAATCTCTCACGCCGTGAGCTCATGGTGTAGATTAGGAGTTACACCCTCAGATCTTCATAATCCATCCATCCATTATCCAATAAACCAGTTTTAATGTATCTCGGCTACGTTTAATTCATCGTGTCTAGGCGCATCGTATGGTAAGGACTGTGCTGCCATCTTACGTTCGTGCTTGTTTCAGCGTCCGCCCCAGAGGCGATGGTATCGCGATATCACGTTGGCGAGACGGGATTTTCGAAAATCTATCCCCTCCCCGTGACCTAAAAAAAAAAAAGTCGCAGTTACCATTTCTGGGTTGTCGATTTTGTCGTTTTAACTATGGAAAAGGGAAGTTTCGTGACACCGGTACTAAACTCAGTCAAGGGAAACCTTTTAACTCGTCAACCCAGTAATGCGATGAGCGTTCAATTCCGGTAGAGGGCAGTGTGTCTTCAGAAAACACAATCCACTCTCAGGCGTCATTGACATACCCAGAGAGATAAATTGGGATTTCTGTCCATTTGATTTCTTAAATTCCCAAAATTGACATTACGTAACAAATGGACCAAATCTTTTCTTTTTCTTTTTTTTTTAACAGAAGCTGTTGGATGCGTGGCTGGAAGTTCAGGCTTTCATTGCAAACCTGCGAGAGTGCTCCAAATATTTTAACAAATATTTGTCTTTGCATGTTATTTCGTTTCTAATATCTTGTTGCCTGAAGCTGATTTAAATAACGCACATTTATTCTGCCATACTTTGACAATATACTTTAATTTCTCTAGAATCAGTTTGTGTTGTCCGTCATAGAATATAGACTAGGGTAAGCCCAGTGAGAATGCAGTGGTTTTAGTCAGCTCATATATTAACAGCGAGACAGCGATCGATTCCGTCCATGGTATTAGTAAGCAAGCGTATGGCATCACCGAGAACAAAACAGCTGTAGTTCTTTTGCCATGACATGCTGTTGTCAAATAGATATACGAAAATAGACGAAAAGTCGGCCTACACCAAATATAGGCTGCACAAAAGAGGACATATCGCTGTATTTGAGGTTTCATCGTAAAAACAGGTGCGGTGTATGCTAACAGGCTGAAGCGAGTCCAGGAATGTAGAGGGGGAGTAACGCACTACACCCGGCGCGCCCCCGTCAGAGGCTGCGCGGTGGGAGTGAGTCTCTGACGCGAGCGCCGGTCTGTGTCGATGTACAGTTCGTACTGCAAGATGCGTCTAAAGTCAAACGAGGCAACTACAGTTACCAACTCCCAAATGCTCGAAACACCGCTCTTAGATTATTGACGTCACAGAAAGTGTAATTGGTTTCCTGTTGAAATATGGATATGCCGTCGAGATAAACTTCTCCCTATCCTCTATGAACAGAGAGTAGCGACAGGGTGCGGTGTTTCGGGGGGTGTAGGGGAGCTAAGTAAAACTTGGGAACAAAACGATGGAAGAGGCGTCGAGATGACTCATAATCATGAGACTGTCGTCGCTTCATGGCAAGTCATGATAACAAGAGTCATAAGGTTAAAAAAAAGTCATAATGAAAAAAAACTTTGGTCTCTCTTTCTCACTACTTTCCTCCAAATAATAGATCCTTGCGTGACCCTCCCCCTCACTCCTCATCGCTTCTCCTATTGGATAGCTCCCTCCTCTCCTTCTCGCCCATTGGACAAATTCAGCAGGTGATGAGCTCATATTGGTTAAAAATAGTTGGGCTCGAGACGGGCTAAAAATAGATTGGTATATAAAGCCAGTGGCTCATGGGCGCCGCGCGCCACTCTTCAGCTGTTGCAGGTCCGCGTAGAGAGAGAGCGCGAGAGAGCGCGAGAGAGAGAGAGAGCGCGACAGCGAGAGTATATGGCCCGGCCGGCGTATGGAAAAATGACACGGCCCTGTGTGTGTGTGTGTGTGTGTGTGTGTGTGTGTGTGTGTGTGTGTGTGTGTGTGCGTGCGCAGCGTCCCCTGTACCGTGTCCCCTCGGCGAACGTGTGTTTTGTGGATTTCTCTCTCAACTCCCTCCATGTAGCTGTGTTCAGTCTCCCGGCCTATGGCTCTCTCCTCTCGCCAGTCTCACCCACCGTGCTGTCCTCTTCGAAGCGTCGACAGAAAGAGCGGGGCTGCCCGGTCTCTCAGCCCTGACATGATCTGGGTGGAGGAGGCAGTGACGGACTTCCTTCCTTCCTTCCTCTCTTAACGTACTTGGCCTCTCGTTCTTGCTCGTCTGTTCCCCCAAAGTGCCTTTAGTGTTTCGTGAAGCAGGTCACGGCGGACTGATGTCAATGGGGAGGGGGAGGGCTGTTTCTCTTTTTTACTTTATTAAAACACGGTCATTTTCAGTAATAGGAACGCAGTTAGTTCACCCCCGCCTCTCCCAGCTCTTCTGAATTTCTGAATCAGCCCCACATTAAAACATTAACATTAAAAGGGGCGAAGGTCAATTGCACGCATTGAGTATCTCATGATCAACACGCCACCAAAAAAAAGTGAAAATAAAAATATACAACATTTCATTTCTGGTGACATCCCTACTTTATTCATTTGTTTATTTTTAAAGAACTATACTCCCCCGCGGACGAGTTACCATGCATGAGCATGAGGTACAGTAAAAGCCTGTTATATATTCCAACAGGCATTTACACACATCCACATGTGGGAGCTGTACTAGTACAACCACCTGACTCCCAATGCTGATCTCGTGTACACACACACACACACACACACACACACACACAGCGAGAGAGCCCAGGGCTGTAGCTGAACAATACCCAGATTCATCCCACGAAAGCTTACACCACCTCACCTCTACATCCCACACACCCAGCTATCTACGCAGCAAAGATCCCCACGCAAGGCCAGAGGCCACCGGCTCACCATGTCCCATGGAGAGAGCCACGTGTAGGCATGTTTTCAAAGCAACCCAACCCAACCAGCTGATCTGTGCAGTTGATGGTGTGTTAATAAGCGAAATTAGCTGGTTGTGCTGGTTGGTAGGAAGGAAAACCCACATGGCACATGGCTCTGTTGAGGACAGCTTTGAGCACCACTGCTGCAGGCAAGCACTTCTCAATGTTGGCATGTACTAGCTTGTCTCTTTTATGCTTTTCTTAAGCAGACGGAGCTGCCAGTAAGTAACCAACCACCCAGCAGCCTCGCTCATTTGTGTTAATTAACTTGCGATAAAGCTGCTGAACAAACCTTTGTCCTAAATTTGATTTTACAGTGACTTGCAAAATAAGCAAGGCAACGTGCTTAATAAGATGTATATCTGAGATGCTCTTATTAATGAGGGGACAGGCCGGTAGTTACAAGAGGACATCCTATTGCCAAGTCATCATGGATATGAAGACTGATGAATACTGGCCAGACTCAGGTGTTGTTCAAGGTACTGCTGGAGAGCCGCTTAAGTATGAAGCCCTTGAGACAGGCATCTCGATAGTATACTGAATCAGATGCATCATGGTTGGGGGCCCAGCATTACATGTTGTCAGCAGGTGTAGAATTC
The DNA here is from genome assembly GCF_029633865.1 of Lampris incognitus. NCBI lineage: Eukaryota > Metazoa > Chordata > Actinopteri > Lampriformes > Lampridae > Lampris > Lampris incognitus. The sequence goes on from NC_079212.1 coordinate 35,055,972, forward strand.
CTTGCACCACCCCTGGAGTGTGGAGTGCATTATCAAAACATATTAAGCGTGGAGATAAAGAGAGGGGGATGGGGTGTACGTGCTGCTGCATAAAACATGACAGGTGTCTGATAATACTCATAACAGCAACGGCAACTTTTCAGCGGCTTCCTGTGTAGCTCAGTTTTAAGTTTTGTTTCCACTTGCTCAAGTCCAAATCACTCCGCTTTAGACGAGTCTAGTGGAGTTTGGTGCAAAAGCGCCATCGTTCTCGTTACGCTGTGTGAGCATGGAGATGTCCTTAAGATTTCTTTAGCCCGAGTTTTAGTTATCAAGGTCACATTACACTTCCATCAACACGGATCTTACAAAACAGCATCTTCACAAAGAACTTACATAAGGGCCACCTGACGCGATGCCAGCTGAGACAAGCTCACCTAATTGCATCTTTAATGTCTTCCAACTGTTGGCTGGCTCCAAGTGTACTGTATAGCATGTACAGAAAACCACACCAAACATCCCATAATACTCCCCATTACCTTCACACAGGTTTCAGGATCTTTAATAGGTACCATCAATGTTCTTATTTACTTGATGCTGTATTATGAAGTATCGACTTATCTTCTAGCTGTCTCCAGGGGAAGCATTGCCACATGGGGTTTCTGCTGCATCACTGTACATTTCACACAAAACAACCGCAAATCATTACTCCTCTCATAATTAATGTGTATTGATTGAGCTTAGACGCTATTACCATTCCCTCGGACCACAATGAAAAGGAGCTGAGTGGTATAGAAAGTAATTTATTACACAAAACCAAAGCTAGTTTACAAATACAGTTTCCAGTCCTGTGCATGTCTAGAGTCTATATGAACAAACCCACAATTCATATTTACAGACGTTTGCATACAGCTTGGTTTTCCTGTTCCTTTGTTTACAAACACATTTACCTCAAGGTTTTCAGCAACCAAAATTAATTTTAAAATACAATAAAAACTGGAAATAATAATTTGTACATAACAAGGAGAATAAAACTTGACAAGTTTTCTCTTTTGTCTTTTCAGTCTAGTTTGTGTTAAAAAATAAACAAAAGAAAAAAAAATCATAGCTAGCAAACGTGGTCCAAGCAAAGTTCTAGACAGGCAACCGAGAGGCCAGCCTTGCTCCTGAATGCCTAATAACAGCAATGATTGACAGGTGGTGACAACCAATTGTAAATCATTAGAAAAAAAATAAATCAAATAAGTAGTCGCCAGTCTCCCATTTTAAATACTGATAGACAACATATTTATGACTTTGTTTAAAGAGGGAAAAAAAGTGTAAAACAACAACACAAGACTAGGGTACTGGAGCAGTCTACTCCCTGAAGACCAAGAGGAGGAACAGTTAACCATCAATTCATACACAATTTTTAAAAGCAGGCCTCTAGACGCATTTTATGTGGCTGGTATATCCCAAATTTTCCAAGCCACTTTAACATTTTACTCAACAAATAGTTTTCTGAAAATGAATGGCAAGCACCAATGGTAAATGGGATTAAAAAAAAAAAGTATAAATACTAATAATTGTAAATCCCAAATGTCTAAACTTGGTATTTTCCGAATTGGGATATTGAACTCCCCTGGTTTTTGTACATTTGACATTTACACATGCAAACACAAAAACAACTACTCACTTCTCATAAATAATGGGACCATTAGTGTGCATGTGAAGACAATATGGTTCCATCCATTTCTCCTCCTAGTCTCTCTATATCCAGGGACAGATGGGAACCAGCAGTCAGCGACATGGAAGGGGAAGGGATGGGAGCCAAGCCGTTTCACAGTCTGGCCAGGTTGGACTATGCGAAGCAGAGGACTTCCTCTTTCTGTTCACTCGCCATTGTGTAAATGGCCAGCTTTGCAAACTCAGACAAAATGTTCAAAATTATATAAGAACCTTCAGACTAGGGTATTTTACCACCCAAAATGGCTAGTAGAACAAATCTGCCACAGTCAGTAGAAAGCCGGTACATGGAAAAGTGGCTACTGTTCATTCATGAGCCTGGTCCTGTGGGTGCCATAGTATAGCCCCTTCTCTAGAATTTACAAGTATGGACTTTAAAATCCTTAACATTGCCATCCACATCACCATGGTGACATGCCAAATGTTTTGAGTGCTAGCTAGCAGACACACCATTTACATGGCACTGAAACGAAATTTGGGGCCAACGTGGCTTTCACTCAAAACTATAATGTCTAAAGTCATTATTAAGTCAGCGGCTTTAGGTCTGGGTGATGGTGAAAGGTCGGGGGTCCAATTCAAAATCCTCTGGTTCTGTTGGGGAGATGGGGTCTGTTCATTACTTGTTTCCGGAATTCATCTTTCCATTCACCCCTCCACGTTCTCAGCCCACTGGCCCCAGCAGTGCACATAGCAGATGCTGGCTACAAGTAGAGTAATACTGAACTGAAAACTGCACTGAGGATGATTCATTTTCAATCAGATGGTAAATTGAAACTCCTGCCAATATAAGGGCATTTATTGTCAAGTATTTTTGGATGGGTTGATATATATATATATATATATATATTAAAAAACAAAACAAAACACTCAAGACATGAGCCTCTCACAGAATGAGTGACTTGTGATTGGATTCCCAATTCTTTCAAAAGCAGACTGAGTGCTCAAGCAGCACAACCAGCGAGTTACTTCTCTGCTTTTGGGATACGTCAAACAGCCATGCAGGGATAGATCAAGCACTCCACATGTATTTCAAATACACAAAACCACTACCCAAACTAGGCCCATCTTTTTTTGCCTTGGTTTTGTTTAAACAGTTATCATGGCCATTAATAGCAGCACATTAACTGACTGCACCCCACCGAACCTTGTACAATTGGGGTCGTTTGTCCAATGGTAGCCTTTTACAGTGGAAGCCATTTACCATTTTTTCTCTGCCCTCATCCATTATCAATTCATCCATCCCACCATCTACCCATCACTCAGGGTGGAATAGGCTTGCCAAATGATGGCTGGTTACATATCAATATGGCAGGCAAACGACCACAAAACTGACCACCATTTGGCTGATGTTGGTTTACCACCCTGACAGATAAACCCAGGGGCAAACAGTCCAAACGTTTACAGCACCAAGTCATTTAACGGGCTCTCCCTCAACCACCAAACCCATCCACCCCCCTCCTTTCCCCTTGTCCAAGGGCTCACCCTAGATAAGTCGAGTCCATCAAACAGTCATTTTACAGCGGTATAGTCATTTACTGCATTCTCGTCTTCTTCCCTGCCCTCCCATTTCCATCTATGCATCCCACCACCACCCCCCACCCTACCCAAGCCCCTGGTGTCGTAGCTCAGGGGTAAATAGAGTCCATTTATGACAGCCATTTTACAGCAGTGCACATTTACTGCTTTTTTTGCCACGGCGGGCCTGCAGCGCCGCCCTGGTGGCCATCTCAAACACCTCCCGCACGCCATCTTTGGTCTTGGCAGAGCACTCCATGTAGCCAAACGCGGCGATCCGATTGGCCATGTCCCTGCCCTCCTCTGGCTTCACAGGTTCCTATTGGATGAAAAAGCAGGCAGCAGGTTTAGTGCTGGATTTACAATGTAGTTGAGTTTAGCAAAGACTGTAAATAAATATTCTGTCTCCCTTTCTGTCTGTCTACACACTAAGAGAGAAGCTGAAAAGAAGACAGGTAGTTTCCATTTCATGAAGATTGTCGAGTTTGTGCATGTAAAGAGACTGGTGTCTTTCATCAATACATACGATCAATACAGAGACACAGAAATATTAATGTTAAAAACATCTGTCTGGGTGTTGTGGCACTGCCCCTCGCACTCTTTGTGATAATTTACTCTTTGTTTATAAAATACTTCAGCTATATACTGTAGCGACTGTGGATAACAGATTCACATAAATGGCCTAAGTGTGATGTTAGCATAATATAGTACATCAATAAAATAAAATCTCATCACCGTCCATAAAACCTCATGTAGGCGGTAGGAGGAAAAAGGGATCATTCAGATACCTGTTTCATCTTGGCCAGCTCTCTGCGGGTGTGCTCATCATTGCGGAGGTCTTTCTTGTTGCCCACCAAGATGATTGGCACATTTGGACAGAAGTGTTTTACCTCCGGGGTCCATTTCTCTGGGATGTTCTCTGTGACAAGAAGTGAGTAGTCGGGGGTTAAGATGGACCTTACATACATACATACAGACATACATACAAAAATAACCTAGCAACTCCAACTGGCTTAAATGTTATGCGTTAATTTGAAACAAACTTTTCTGTAACCTTCTAGGCATTCAACAAATTTCAAGATGCTAGGTAAGGGCCAGTGGATTCAGATTAAGTCTAAGATTAAAAAAAATAAATAAAAAAATCCCCCTGCCTGCCAATAGCATAAAAAAACAAAACAAAACCCTCAAGAACCTGTTGGTTAAAATAGTTTTGTGGCTAAGATTGTATTTCTTAGCCCATGTGTTTCGGGGATTGAATCTCACCAGAACCCTCTTTTCTGTGTTCGCCCTTCTGTGCAAGCAAACCGACTGTCTCAGTGAACAAGAAAAAATAACTGCTTGAAGGCTGGACTACCCATCCATCCATTATCCACTCTTCCTTAATAATAGCCAAAGAAGCACTGAAGCGATGCTTTTACATTTGTTCTCAGTTCTAGTGAACAAAACAAATCAAAGACAAAGCATTTCTACAATGCTGGCACAGCAATTATGCTTATCGTTAAGTAAGTTTACACAACAATGTCATTTGATCAAATTGCCATTTAAAAAGGTGACAATCTTTCAATTTTTTTTCTAGTTGTTAGTGAAAGAACTCATCAAAATTCAGCATCTGAGCTCAGAATTGTCTTTCTTTGTAAGCAAAAAGATTATCTAGGTGGTTGTACATTTTTACATTTTCAAGCAGAGAACTGAATGTCTGAAGAATTGTTATACAAAATAGTTTTTACAAAGCTTTTCTGTATTATTTGTTTTCAACCATTTTTTTCCTGCTCAAAAACTCTGAAATGTTCAACCCTTCACTAACATTTTTCAAATCATGTCTAGCATTTTCGATACTAATTTGCCTTTTAATCCGTTTGTTCTCAGAAAAGTGCTTTAATTGAATTAGCAGACTTATTTTCTGTAAAGCACACTGAACTATGAAAAAGGTCTAAATTAGACCCTTTTATTACTAAGCGCTTTAGTTGCTGTTATCTGTCAAGAGTGAAAAGCTTGCCCGCTGTTGTGGTTCTACATTTCAGGACAGCCAGTGACTGACATTGTGTGAGTGAGTGCAGACACATTTACTTCCTCTATGAAGGTTACACATGAGTCTCAAAGCTGTGAGCAAACAATCTGTAGACATTAGGATGACTTCTTATGAAGACAAGCGTCTTCAGGCATCTGTGTGGGAGATCCGAGAAGGTTTCACTGCCACAAGTATGCCACACAGAGTGTGTGTGAAGGAATGTATAAGGAAGAATGAGTCAGCAAATATACATTTCAAGACGTGTAAGCAAGTGTGTATGTGTACATGTATGTATTCATGCACACACACACAAAGCAGAATTCAAGAGGTCAAGAAGCCTCAGCTGTTTTTTTTTTTTTTTGGTCCTTTGCCTTGAGGCCTGGAATGTAAAACCAGAAAATCAGAACACTTTGGTCCCACTGAAGAGGGGAAACTTATGATTACTTTTAACCTATCACTTCCCAGAAGGAGCCACAAGTTTCATTCACCTTCACACAAAATAAACTCAACAGACTCTAATGTGATCAATTAAAAAAATCGGGATTCCGCTGACGGTTACCAAGGCAACCGAGCTGTCTTTTCATTTTACAGTAACCCTATGTATCCACCTTGTGTAGCTGGTGACAATGTTGGATCCACAAAAAAAAAGAAAAAAAAAAGAATGAAGTCTTGATTTAAAAGGTTTAATTCAGGTCGGCAAACAATAAACCCCCTCATCCTGAATATTCAAAAGTGTGGATGGACTATATATCCCCGGACGGACACGGACATGCGCACACATCACACACACACACACACACACACACACACACACACACACACACACACACACACACACACACACACACACACACACACACACACACACACACACACACACACACACACACACACACACCTCTGTGTGTGTGAAAAGAGGAACAATGAAAAGGAGTGAAGTCCATGCATGAGCACCCATATGTATTTTGTGTGTGTTGGACTCACCCAAGCTGTCAGGGCTATCTATGGAGAAACACATGAGGATGACGTCAGTGTCTGGGTAGGACAGAGGTCTGAGCCTGTCATAGTCCTCCTGCCCTGCAGTGTCCCAGAGGGCCAACTCCACCTAAAAAAAATAAAAAAATAAAGATAAATCACAAAAAAAAGACAATAAGAGCATCATAGTCTGAATGTTGAACTTGGATTAATCTCCCCCCCCCCAAATTAAAATATAACATTGAAAAAGAGTTTTTAGTCAAACAGACAATGAAAATGACACATTAAAACCTGATATGCCCAGCTCAGGGACAAGGGTTGGGGCTAAATGTGGAAAGGAAATTAGGATGTTTAGGAAAGTGTGACACTTGACATGAGGTAGCCGGAGTAGTCTTCAGCTGAGGGACAGCTAGATTTCACCCAGCCAATAGAAACCCAATGTCCCAGATTCCCAGTAACTCACAATGAGCTCAGGGTGTTTGAATTTATTACACAGATGATTTGTGGGTACTGTAACAATAAGAAAAACTTTTATTTTAACCTCCTGAGACCATGCAGAATGAAGTATAAGGTGCAGAAATGTGCATGTGAAACATGGCATCACGAGGCCACATGGTCTCAGGAGGATACAGCACTTTTCTAAAACAATGCTACAAAGTGCTTTACAAAGAAATAAACTAGACAAGGCAAAAATAAGAATAAGACCTTGCAAAGACACACACACACACACACACACACACACACACACACACACACACACACACACACACACACACACACACACTTCGCTGCAGGTCCTATCCCAGATTGTAAGATTAACATTTAAAGAGTCAGACCAAGGTCAAACTGCAATAGCATTTCCTCTGGAAGAGGAGGTTATAAAAACAGTGTGGATGATTGTTGTACAATGATTATCTAAATGAGTCACAAACTTGTGTAATCAAAATGCATTTGCTTGTGTGTGTTTGTATATTCATCACCACAATGAAAGCGATGACAAGATAAACTTGGTCCCTGTAGCCACATGTGTTAGCTTGGCAACCAATCCCATTTAGGATTAAGCACAGCTGGGATGCCTGGGAAACCGATTCAGCTGCAGTGGGCTACCACATCACCACTGGGGGAGGTGTGGGGTTATGCAGAGGTTTCATATATATTGCTTTTTGTTAATAGTTATAAAATTCTGTTCTGCTACCAAGTAACAACTGCACTAGCAGTAAGAGTGACTATCTTCATTTTGGCCGATTAATAGATTATAAGTAAGAAAAATTTATTTTTATGGCACCCTTTTAAATGGTGTATAGTTTCCAAGTGCTTCATGACGCATTAGATCACAAACATGAAATAATCAACATGAGACAAATTCTAAAAGGGAAATCAACTAAAGAGGCCATAAGGTGTGCATTTATTCAACTAATCAGAAGCAAGCCCCAAGGTGAAAACCTCTCCAAGGACCACTGCTAAATTTACAGAGGTAAAACACAGATGACTCATGTCATCCTTCATTTACATACCTGTTTTCCATCAACCTCTATGTCTGCTACGTAGTTCTCAAATACAGTGGGCACGTAAACCTCGGGGAACTGGTCCTTGCTGAAGACAATCAGCAGACAGGTCTTCCCGCATGCTCCATCCCCAACTATTACCAGCTTCTTGCGGATGGCTGCCATGCCTGGATGGGTGGGAGTTATAGGGTCACGATCAGGGCAAGACAGAAATAAAGTGAATCATAGCAGAAGAAAGCAGAAACATTTAATAACCACAAGGGAACAGATGATTATCTCATGTCATGAGGATTGAGTGTCTGGTAATGAAAGAGGCAGAATTTCCACCAAACTTTGGTGGCATGACTTTTAAAAATAATGATAAAAATAGTACAGACAATGTGAAAAAAATTCAGAAGTAAAGAACCTTTCCCATCAGTTACACAGCAGAAAATCCCACTATAAATTTTTAGCTGTAAAACTAAGTCAGCAGTCCTGACCGCTAGATTATGTTTTCTTTTGTATGGAGAGAAGAGTGGAAGTTAGGGACAAAATGCTTGAATCTGTGCAATGTGTTTTTCTTGAGGGATAAGAACTATCTAAAATGCAACTTGATTGGTTGATTAAAGACCTTTAGAAAGATTCAAAGAAATAGCTTAAAAAAAGGGGAAAAAAACAAAACAAAAAAGAACCCCGCATTTAGGGTCCTTGCATTTGCAAAGAGAAGGGGTGTAGATGGGCACCAGCCAGGTCTTGGGAGTCATGGGGCAGAAAAGGATGAAAATTACTTATTGATAGTTAAGAACAGTATGGATAGAGTTAGATAAAACCTAAATTGTTAAGGACCATATGGGTAGATTTAGATACAACCGCAGCCTACTTAAACCTGGAAGAAAAAAAACTGAAGAAACAGTTTTTAGGTCAGCTATACAGGTTCTTATCTCTGTCTACATCCTATCAGATGCAACGTGCACCACGGTGCTAGTAGAAGACCAATCAGGAAGTAAAACACGCTCCACTAAGATGTTAATGGTGTTTACACAGCAAACTGATGAGCTAGCATGGGTGTGTGAAAGAGAGGTTGCCCAACAGACTGAAAGGGAAGTAGTATCAGTGAGATAAAGAAGTGTGGTCAGTCAAAAAATGGGCAACTGAGAAAGAGTTTTGTTTGATTGGTTGGGAGCAGCTAAGATCAGACTCACTCCATTTTGGGAAATTGCATACAACAGAAAAAAGCAACATTTAAGAACTACATGTTGAAATTTGTCTTACACGTGCTAAAATGAGGCAGGAGGGCAAATGGCAGTACACAAAAAATGTTGCGTCTCCCTTACTTGTGCTATTAATTGTTGTAGTTAAAAGTTAATGAAAAGGGCAGCAAACACTACAGCTCTCAACATCGGCATTTAACTAAACAAGCCCCCCCCCTCCCGCCAAAATATTTAGGTGCTTCAACTGTGGCTCTTGCTTTTGAGATAACCGCCCTCTCTACACCGACTAAGGGTCAATGTTGGGAGATTAAAGAAAAACAATTCCGTACCAAAAACAACACAACACATGTAGCCCTTCAAAGACAACAATTAAATTGCAGTGTTTCCCATTAATTACCTCGACTGTGGTGGCACGCTACAGTCTAATTTGTCCTGCTCCAGTTTCATAATGAACTGAAAACATTTTTACACGTGTCATGATAAAAGATCTCCAACGTTGTGCTTTACGCTGTTGCTTCAGCAAAGCATCTCTCACTCAGTCAGTCAGCACGCCCCCCCAGCCAGACTGCAACAGAAATACAGAACAGCAGCAACACTACAGCGATATACTGAGCACTTTTTGATCACTGCAGGAAGGCTCCCTTTTTCCTTCACTCCTCAAAGGGGAGGTTAAACCAAAGGACCGACTACAGAACGGCCCCCTGGAGTCTGGAGGAATCCAGTTCTGTGCTCACTAACACTTCAGCAGGGTGGATGCTTACTAGCATGGGACTTTCGGTGTGTCTGGCTTAAAGACAGTTTAACTTCAAGCCCCCTGCCTCAACTTCAATCTTCCTGTAAACGTCGATGAGAAATGTGTGTCCAAAACACTCCCAACTATCAAGAGTAGCACAGTTACTGATTTTTATTTTTTTTGTGATTAGTACACAAACTATCAACAAAAGAAAGAGACACTTAACAGGACATCCCTTAGTATAATTTAAAAAAACATACCTGCCGCAAATAGCCATTCCCTGATCTGACAAGGTGGGAAACCAACTACTGTCGATCAAATGCCTCTGCAGACTCTACCCCATCATCTTCATCCAAACAACAGCCAGCTAAAGGCATTGGATGGACATATTCTTCTTACCCTTAGCTTCTCTCACAGTACATTTGATCAATGTAGATATACAATATCATTATGCCTAGACAGGGGTCAATTTATAGGAAAATTTCTAGTTGTACATGGGGAAACCAAGAGCTCATTTTGCTGCCTTCCTACATAAAACTAAGCCAAACCACCACAGTGAGGGCTTCTTTCTTCATTACAGTAGTGAAGTGTTTTGGAAACGACTACTGACTAGGTGTTTTGTAATGGAATCAAGCAACAAAATAAAGGTCAATACATGATGTATATGAAAAGAAGTGTGAAACCACAAGCACCAGCTGAATGATCTGTTGAACGACTGGAACACAAGGCTTGATGTTTTCAGAAACCATCTAAATTGAAAACTAGCAGAGATGCCTTCACAAGTAGAACTCAAACGTGATTCTAGGGTTGTCCCAAATATCATTTTTATGGGCTCCAGAGCTTTGGTAGTAACCAATAGCAAATAACTGAAGCTTCGGCCGGGGGGGCTGAACATGACTTGGGAAGGACTCAGCCAGACATTTCACTGTTGTCAAATGCGATGGACGGCATAGCGCTGCAGCACGTGTCTTTCAGTTTAATTAAAGGCATTCATTCTTAAAGATTCTGTTATTCAACAGTATTGTTGGTTGTATTGCAATTTAGTTTCCAAAACCACTTTCCAAAAGGTTTGGTGTGTTTTATGCACGTTTGTAATCCCGAGGGGTTTGGCTGAACGAGGTCCTATCTGCACTTTTTGTGACATAATACCAGCTTGTGACAATTTTATCATGGATAAATTATACACCTACATAAATGCTCATGATAATAGACTCCGAATCCAAGACGCCTGACAAAGCGCTGTGAAACAGAAGTGCAGAAACAGCATATTAGCTCTAACAAATTCCAGATTTGTATTTATTTAGTTTCTTTATCTTTTCTCAGTACTTGCACACATTGAAAAAAATTTTCCTAAGCATTTAACCCATCATTACACAGCTGAGGTCTTTTGGCATTTTGTCTTCACTTTAATGGCCAAGGTGAACTGATGCGTGAGGTTCACTGCGGCGAGAGAGAGGGATGTCAGGCACCCAAGCAGGGATGGTATATATTTCCACATTTCAACAGTGTAATTAAAAAGTATAAATATAATACAAGAATGTGCTGACTAAATGTATTTTCGAGTTTGCCTTTACTGATAGCCTACATTTAGGAAGAAAAAAAAATTCTAATCCCAAAATTGAAAACCGAATACCTACCCAATGAACGAATATTCGGGTCAAGCCCTACATAATTCTTTACATTTTACGGAGAAAAACTACATAATTTGGTTGGTAAGTGTAGCTAAGTTTCTCATCTGAGGACTGGTCAATTTCTTTTTACAACACTGCAATATTTTAACTGGTAATCAAAGCTTGGTGTGAGACATGAAATGAAAGATTTAAAACCCAAAAGTTGAAATGACACTGCGATTAATAACAATGGATCAAAAACTTAAGAGCTAAAAGCTGAGCGAACATGTGGTAGCAGCTGTTTCTTTTAAGAAACTGAACAAATATGTTCAAATATGTTCTCTCTTACAAATTAAAAGTTCATGAACATTAAATTTTGAATAACTTGCAGATCTGATGCTGAATATAATTTTGATGATACTGTCATGTATCAACAGCTTGGTTTTGTGTCCCATCTTGGTTGCCCTGTGGAAATTCCGGGTGTTAGAGATGACCGGATGACTGTATAAAAAGTTAATCTCTGTTAGTTAGCTAAACAGGGAGTGGAACACCTAAGAGATCATTTTCATTGGTGCCACCCAATCCAAATATGTATTCACGCACTGCACTGAACGGTATTTTTGACATAACCATTCTACAAATGGTACATTAAAGCACTGCAAGTAGGACAGTAATGTAGAATGTTGTCTCTTTTTTTTCCCAAAATACAACATACGTATATTAAACCAATAGGGAAATAAAATATTTCACAAACCCATCGAACTCTATAGAGTTCGAACCTGAGGAAATATGCAAGACAGAAAAGTCTGGGGTCAGTCACTGTTTAAATCCTCAGACCGACTTGTATAATGTCAACGAAGGCCAACTGAGATAAAGTCAATGACTAGGGTCTTTGGAGCAGCAAGGTATTTAGCCCCATAACAGCTTCAGTAGCGCTGCAAAAATTACCCACAATAGGAGGGAGGGCTTTCACTTTAGCACAAAAAATTTGGCTCGATATTTGGAAAAAAATATAAGCAAGTTTGAATTTATGTATGAATCTACATGTCAATCTGCATGTCTCAAATTTCAAGGCTAAATATAGGCCTATCCTTTGGCGGGTAATTAGCTGTCTAATATGTTTCTCCATTTGTATGAAAAAGTGGGCACCTGGGTATAAATAGAGACAGAATTCTTTCAGAAGAATTTATTGGCTAGCGGCGAAAAATGTGAACATAAACATTGTGCTACATTTTCAAAAACACCTCTAGAATTGGCTAAGACTTAATGATAATACACATCACTCCTAAAATTATCTAGTATTCAAACCTGTCTCGGGACAATCAAGGTTACCCTCTAATTTGCAAAATACCAGGATAGAGTTTCTAACTTTAATTCTACTCACTGACTAACTTGGGTGATTATAGTTTTCATAATTCTTGACATACATAAAACATATATGATATTGATATCCTCTTGTTCATTTCTAAAGCATGTGTTGGAATGCAAATTCAAGTTTAAAGTGGCAACCCTAATAGGAACCTGTGGTTACACCAAGCAACTACAGGTCGTCGATGTGTGCGGAAGGCAATGAAATTGCCAGAAATGTATTTTCTGCAAAATTTGCATTTAGTTAGACAAGTTGCAAACATGGATGAGATCAAGACCAAACATAAAAAAGCAGGAGGTAAATGTGGAAAAAGGCAAGTAACCAAAAAATAACCAGCAGCAACGAAGAAGAGTGCAGCATCTCAAACAGCAGAATTCCTTATGTGTCAGGTTTATGCATAACAAGGGAACGCTGCCATTCCTGCTGGAAACCATGCATGCACAACAGTGCAAATATACGTAGGTACATATTAATGAAGCCACCACAAAGGAACCTATACATCACCAATGTGCTGTCATCTTGGACAAAGCCATTTGAGCTAGGACTGACTGTTGGGTCGATTTTACATGTTGGGTTGAATTGGATCCAAGCTACACAAACTTTCAAGGAAAATAAGAGAAGGGGTTCCTTCTCTGGCCTACATCAATAAAAATGGATAAGTTAAAAGGATGGTGCACCTGTGAATTGTGCTCTCGTGCCCTGTGATCCATTATAATCCTGAAAGAAAAAGGTCCAGGCTACCTGTGCAAATCTCTACCCCAGCAACTAGTCAACCAGCACTAAGAGATGAAGTTAACCCAAACAGTAATCTCACATTATTAACTAATGGGCTATTCCTAATAAACTCAAAAGGCAAACACCACATGATCACTTTCTTCATCAAGCGACATACCTACAATCATTTGTCTTGAGGGCACTAATACAGATACAGACAAACTAGCCAGCTAACGCAAAAGATATTGTTAATACTACAGGTAAACCAGATGATTAAAGGGATGAATTTAAATGCATGAGAGACAGGGGAGGATTCAAATGGATGAAATTAACAGAGAAAATAGACTGGGAGGAAGACCCTCTGGTCAACTATTACGATGGGATGTAGGCTAATTAATAACAAAGAAAGAGGGAGACACTGATGAAGTCGTGGAGAGAGAGAGAGAGAGAGAGAGAGAGAGAGAGAGAGATGGGGGATGGGCTTTAACTTGCATCATGGACCGCATTTAAAAGTTAGCAGTCAATTATTTTGACAACGCTGTCAATCTTTTTCCTTCAAATGTATTTCCCAACAGGAACATTTGATTTATGCCTGGGGCCTGAACTGTAATGGCAATGACAGCATTCTAGTGAAAAAACTGATACTTCTATATGACAAAGTAGCTCTGCTCACTGCCCTGCTAACCAGGGGTCTCATTTATAAAACAGTGTGTAGGATGCTTATTAAAAGTGTACATGCACACAGAAGCCGAAAATGGCATGCACAAAAAAAAAAAAAAAAAAAAACGGAACTTAAATGTGTGATAGGCATCATTATACAATCTGGCTTCAATTCACTACCTCACCATCTGCATTTACGTACAGGTACGCACACTGTTTTTATAGATCACAAATTTTGTGTGGGAAGTGGCATACACCTCTTTCAGGCTCCGTTTTGTGCATACGCAAGTGTTATAAATGAGACCCCAGATATGGAGGATAATCCTATTCACCCAATTTTCTTATTTAAAAAAAACAACCCAAGAACTATAAATAAATAAATAAGACAGCTTGGGTTGTGTATAAGTGTGCCTCTTTCACACCAAAATCCTGGTACTTTTCTGGGTTTAAATCTCGGTATCGCTGATAAATGAAAAATAAAAACTAATTCCAGTTTCAGTTCCAGTTTTTGGCTGGACCGGATCAACGGGTCAGCCCTACAAACACGAATGTCACTGAGCGACCATGTTTAGAGTGACTGACTGATCATGTTTGACACGATTGGGGCGCTGGATCAGTTGACTAATGACGTCGCTGAAGTTAAACAATTGGTCGACTGGCCAGCCCTACAACTGCCAATGTCTGTTAGTGATCATATTACAGCTCGAGTCCACCAGGCACGGCTGAGACGTGGCCACTGAAACTAATTGCAGCCACTCTAGAGATGCCACAGCGTGTTTCTGAAGCAGTCTAGAAGTGGTCCAGAAGCAGGTCTCTGCTCTGCTGAAAATACACACCTAGTCTACTTTTGACAGAAGCTGCGCCAAGCTGCACAGAGCAGATCAAGCCGGACAGGAAGTCAGACACAGGAATGGCAACGAGCATCCAGTCAATTTTCAAAATAAAACACTGTGCAAACTCCTGAGCATACATCCTATCACTACATCAACATTACATCATAACCTGTGGCACCAGGCCAGAAGAAGTAACAGTTAATATAATTAAAACACAAAAAAGAAACCTTTTAACTACATAGCCTGTTTACCCATGGTAGAAAATCAACAAGTCAAAGCCATGAAGAGGATGGCACAATATCGTGTCACAGATGTGACCGCCACAGAGCCACACCTGGTGGAATCATTGCGTTAGATTAGACTGTTGGACTGAGTGAACATGTTATACGATTGGGCTGCTGGATCAGGTGACCAAAGAAGTCACTGATAAACACGGAACTATTGTATCGAATGCATCTTAACCATGTCATGTTATACGCTACTTCAGTACCATTGAACAACAAATATTACTGGGACCACTACAGAAAATTGCAGATGAACATTTAGTATCAAAGAATTCACATTATAGACACTACCACTGACTAGCCATCCAAAAGACTGGCCACAATTTTTAACATTGACCATACAAAGTCCAGCCATATACTAGGTTTTGGCTTAGTCTTGTTTCCTTTTCACAGAGCCTTGCAAAGCCAGCCCAAACGTTTTGCATTGCTCATTGTGGTCTGGCAAGGTTCAGTGGACATGTGTTTGACAGGAGAGTCATCATTGGGGGTACAGCAAAATTACTTTGCAGGTGACTGGGTCCACCTTTAATCAGTCAGAGCTGCAAATCTCATGACATAGAACCAGAGCAATACAATTCCATACACAAGCTGATCTGCTAGTAGTAAACACCATCACTGCTAGCAGGTCAGTCGATGCAGCTAGTTATAATTTCTGTTCACAATTCTTGCTGTTTCTGTAACGGTCTTGGATAAAACTACTTTTACAGCAACATCAACCCTAACCTCTCATCATCTAAAGCCTCCCCATAGTTTGCTAATTTGTCCGGCTTCCAGCTGCCAGGCTCAATCGATTCACCATGGATGCTTCCCAGATTAATATCTCTTTTCTACCAGGATGGTGCCACACCAGTTCTGCCTTGGTGCATTATGAGAAGTGGTCCGCATTTCGACAGGTTTGAGAACTGAATGTTACGTAGCAGAAGTTGGGGTAATTTCTGTGGGAAAAAAAATTATGTCAGATAGAACATATCTGCTTTTCTTGCTTTTTATAAATTTACTCTTGTTTCACTGCTTTCAAGAGACCTCTCACTGTTGCTGCTTTTGCTCATGTTTTATCAAAATTGCAGCGAATTTCTTGTGGTAGCCCATCCCATACCCACTGACGTCAGTGGTTCCAACTTTTGGACCAGCATTTTTGGGGAGCCAAGCCATGCCAGCTTTTTTGGCACTGGCACCAGTCTTTTTTTGGCTGTTGAAACCGGTTCTAGATTAGGCACCGGCACCGCGTCGGTGGAAAAGGGCTACAAATGGACTGAGTAGAGCTCAGGAGATTAAGGCCAAATTTGTGAGGCTACCTTTCACACAGACCCAGTGAATCCCTACATATCTGATACATCAGTGCCCTGTCCTGTCCAATGATCCTCACCATATCATCACTAGGGCTGAATAGAATCATACATATTGGCGATAGCGATAGTGCGACGCTATAAGCAATGTTTACAGGACAACAGACCAAACTCATCAGGTCAGAGGAAAGTCTAACCAGACATCCTTGGTCAGGGACAAGGTGATAGCAGTTCTTTTTTCCTTTAGAACCCTGGGAGACAGCGCAGAAAAATGAGAACAATAGTATTTGGCACCAGCAATCTTACACGGTGATGATCAGACAATATGAATATGGACCACCTTGCCCAAACCTAATCCTCCGCCTTTTGCTTAATTTGGGCTCGGAAAACATGGCAGGTGGATTAGATCTGATGTGTTGCCATTTTTCGTATATGGACAACATGTACTTGCGAGCCTTTGTTATTGCATCAGCTGCTTTGCACTACAGCAGAGCAAAGCAGTTGTCATTGCAATGCACATTCAAAACGCATTTATGCTGGGATTCTGTCAAGCACACTTACACCTACCTACACAATACTGGGAAAATACTGTGCAAATGCTTAAGAAAACTGCTGCATCATACAGGAGAATTTTCCAAGGATTTTGGGACCCTTTTATACTGAAAGGTGATCCCAGTAAAAACTCTGGATTTTGGTTTATATTAGTTTTGGTTTTAAGGGAGTATATCTGGTGTGGTTGATTCGGTATGCCTCTATCAAAAAGACGTTACCATTCTCATAAACACTCTATATATTTGGCATAGTTTGTCACGCGAATAAGCAACTGGTTTGCTTACTCCATTTTATTGCAATTTCTCACCTGACAATCCCGCGAGTGGCTTGACAGCATCCTCCAATCCTAACCCACCTAAAACCTCCTCTATCCATTAAACTACAAGGCTGTATTTGGTCGACAAGTTAAAATGCTAAGTAGCATATGGCTGTTCCCTTTGTTTTGCATACTGGCTTTTTGTGTGTTATAAATTGTTATTGTGCATGCTGGGAATTTTCAGTACCCTCTCTATCTTACTTGGGGAGTGACATCAACGCCTAAAGGCCTTATTTGAACTGGATTAGTTTTACTGGGCATGAGTGTGTGGCAGAGGGTAACTGTGACTTTAATCAAGCACAAACATGTCATGTCCATAATTCTATTTAATTAGAGTTTAAGTCCATAAAGTAAATAACCCAGGGCAAATTACCTCCCATTTTTCAGCAAACCTCAAGAGACCCACAATAACAGCCACTTCTTCAAACTGACACTTCCCGATCATAATAAATGCCTTGTGTTTTTGCAACTGGCAGAAAAACAGATGTGTACATCTTGACATTTTATGTCTTTGCTACAAGCTGCATTTTGAAGGGACTCATGTCGAGGCATCAACACAGACGAATGTTTGGACTTCTGCGATCACACACACTGTATAAAAAAAATTCATATCACAGTAAGCCATTCTAATTCAATTGGTGCTTAAGACTCAGTCCCTATAAGTCAGGGAATACCCCACACCATCTTCAGGGTGGGAAATTAACATCAGCCAAATGATGGTAAAATTTGGCTGGACTTAGACCAATTAATTTGTCAGTACTGATAGCGACTTGGCACAAGCTGTCTTTATTTGCATACAAAAATTCAGTGGGGCTGTTGAGATTTTTGGATTTTCCTTCCACTGGGGAAGACACATTCAATATTCATTTCACCACCCTGACTAGCTTGTTGAGTGCTACAATGACAAACATCAATTCACAGATTACCCAATGAAAAATATTTCTGTAATGGGGGTGGAGTGCATGGGGGTCTCTCTCCCTGGCTTTTCCTTCTTTACAAAACACTAACCTAATACATGAGCAGGGATGCTGGGGGGTCTGAGCCTGGAGGTCCTAACTACCAACTGCATATAATCTACACAACAGAGGCTATTTTGTCTATTCTATTGCTGCAATCATTGTTTGCTACACTGGATGAAAATGTTATCTGAACAACTAAGTGCAAAAATGTCTATCTTTCTTACACATTATTTACAGGAGAGAACATTAGGGCCATTGCAGGGCCATATATATAGCTCCAAGGGTAAAACCACATACAAGCACGGTAATGTGAAACATCTATGATAAAAAGGTCAACCAATTGCAAATGTGGATTAACGAAGCACTGAATCTTGTGAAGAGAAGCCAAATCCCAACAAAATCTATTCACACCACCAGTCAAATTCAACGTTCCTTTAAACAGATGCTTATTAGAAAGAATAAATATGTCCTGGGGGATTTGGTTTGGGAATATCCTTACAAGCTGAGCAGCTACAGCACAGGAAATAAAGCAATGCCTTCCAAACGTAATCTCTGCACAATTTAAACTCACCAAATCCGTATCAATAGAAAGTAGAGTGATATGTGACACATAAAAATCAAATATCTGAGTTCATGTTGTAGGCTGCTCTATGGGAATGGGAATAAGAGTCTGTAAATACCCAATTTTGTCAGAATGAAGTCAAATTAACAAAGTCATTCTTTCGATCATTTTTGCTTTCGACAGGACAATGAAGACTGAGGGAGTATAAGAAGGGAACAATATACAGGTGTGTACAGTTTGTTTTCACTGATTGAACTCAAAAGCTCACACAGAACACAAATACCAAGTTGACAGGCAAATGATGAGAACGGCTGAAGGATTTTGAAATTTCCAAAGCACTTGAGCTTGCGGACCCAAAAAAATAAGAAAATAAAGACGTTAAAGTTTCTCGTCCTGCTTATGTGAGGTCCTACTGTTTGGCCAAATACTGTTTTTAACCACCTAGTCACTGGGTGGGTCACCAGAAAGATGGCGTCATCACACAGGCAACAGATGGCTAGTGTGTCCGCAGTGGAAGAATGGGTGGGTGGCCCCGATCCAAACTAAACAGCAAGCCAGACTGAACATAATGTACACTTCCATCATTTGGCCCAGAATGTCGAGATGGCTTCGAATGACGTCTTATAAAATCAAACGTTGACGTTCCTTGTCGGCTAGGGATTGATTATCCATTGTCATGTTTAATAAAACCTAAAAAAAAAATCTATTATACTTTTGCCGCTTGAGAAATATAATCAAACATAGCCGATGTGTGTTTCATTTTCCCTCTCAAGTATCTGGAAATTCTTTTTTGTCTTACAACACTGATGTAAGGCTTTACAAAGTAACGCCGCGGCATCGGAGAGCTGGTCAACCGGGGCAAGTCAGAAGACTCATTGTTTGGCTACGGCTGGATTCGCCATCTAGGCCGGCCTTTGTGGTCCATGATATGAACATTACCGAACTTTTTCCTAGTCACGCAATAATAGGCAGTAGCCCCTTGTAAAGCAGTTTCACGTCGGTACTCGTATTAACGAAGCCGTCGACTCAAAAAGACGACTTTTCTCGCCAGGTACATGTCAGCGGTAAGCGGACCGCCCGCTTGGTGAGGTGCGGAAGCGGCGTTGAGACTGAGGCCGGTTGAAGGGGGGGGGGGGTAAAAAAGCTAACTTGGTTAGCTAACCTTGCTAGCTTTTAGCTTGGCTAGCAAGACCGCTTAACGCTATGGACAACTTCAAAACGAGTCCTATTTGAACTTAACCCCAACAACTTTAGCGCAGACACGGTTTGATCACCGTTAAGTGTGCCGGAAAGTAGTTTACCTGCAGTTTATGTGGCCAGCGGTCGGTTTTCCAGCGCGGAGTTCCTCTGCCGTTGAACAGGAGCCGCTACTCCCTCCCGTCTCAGTCCAATACAATGAACTACTTCACGGGGGCGCGCAAGGGACGTTTGTAGATTGGGGGAAGGGGGTGACGGAGACGAGCATGAGCCACGCCTGCGCGGGCACGTATGGCTGGACGGGTTCCCTACGGTCTCATTAACTGTGCTAAAAAGTCTGTGTTGTAATTACGCTGACTCATAAACAAAGTCTATTTTTACAGATGGTTGCTCACTTGGTAGCCGGCGGGGCTTTTTAAGACGTCAGAACTTGAGTGGCAGCATCGTGAGACGTATTCATTCCGTGGTGGAAAAGTTGCGCCGGAGGGACCTTATTACAAAAAGGGTTATTATCGCTCTGTGTAAGTTTGGTATAGAAGTGGTCAGAATGTATAAATTGGGGTGTCCCTTGATGTAACATGTCAAAAGCACGAGCATCTTCTCAGGACAGTAAAAGTTGGGCCCCGTGTATAAAAGCGCCTGAATTAACTGTTTACGGTTTGCAAACGTTTCGTTAGAACGTTTCATAGTGACTCGGTGACTAAAACAAGCAGAATTAAAAAGTAGAAGATGTGTTTGAATAGCTCTTTGAGACAGATGACTTTGAACCGTTTGCATCATCCTTCTTATGAAACCGGGTGCGCCCACTGGCACTTTGGCAGCAGGGCTGTTGATTTCTCGTAGTAATTGCTTCTATGAATCAAGTTTATGAGGCGCGAAGCATGTAGACTGATGCCTGTTCTTATTGCCCCATCTGGCGGCAAATATTGGTAATGCACCAAGTCGAAGCAATTTTATCGAGACCACTAAAATTGTCGATTCAATGTGACTACCTCCATTGGAAGTTAAAGAAAGATGGGTGAATATTGGGGAGATTAATCAATAGGATCACCATTCTCATTTTTACCGCTTTTAAGGGAATTTTCATTTCATTTTTAAGGGTCGATGGATCGCTCAGTCCCCAATTTTAGCAACGAACCACAGGGGTAATATTCCATTATTGAAAGTGTTAAGAATCCACCGACAACATTCATTTTGACGAGCACTTTTTAGATGTTAGAAGAAAACGTTTGAATATGGGTCATGTAATCAATATTAAGGCTTCCTCTTATTGTTGTTCCATTGATAGGTAGGTCAAGATGCTCAACTTCCCCACACTTGAGGTGTTCATATCTAACTCAGTTTTAACACGCGCACATTTTTATAAGACAACTATAATCCATCTCTTATAAATGGATTGTCCAGTTAGTATGTGTTATGGTTTTAGACTACTGTGAGAGTTAATTGCTAAACTGAGGACTCATTGTGGGCCTCCTTTCCAGCCTCCACAGAGAACCATAATTCGTTTTGTTGTAGTGCTAAAATGTTAGACATCTCATTTTGGTCCCAAATTCTTCATCTGAATTTTATTCATACCCAATGTACTTGTTAATATTATTTCTCAGTGCAAATAGTATTTGGTGTGAATATAGAGAACCACTACATAACGTTTATTTTCTTTTGTGAATTTTTTTTTTATCTCTTCATATTGCAAACTTACAATACAATCTCTTAAACATGTTCAGTTTTTCTTTTATCATTACTTACTTGTTACATCAACTTTTGCATTCTTTAGTACCATGTATGTAATACTTTGATGAACAATACTAACATTACAATTGCATTTCTGATATACAAAGAAAACCAAACTTTTGGTTGTATGTAAAATGACGTCTTATACTTTTCTGTTTCTTTAGATGCCTGTTGTGAATGACCCAAGTCAAATGGCCGCTATGTGAAATTGAATACCAGCTTGTCAGTTAACGCAAATTCTGAGAATGAACACTGGCTGTAGCAAGGGTCCTAATCCTTCGATGTGAGGCAGTCTAACAATTGGGTCATTCCACCAACACCCACTCTACATTAAAGTCACACTTAGACCCCCGTAACATCACACCACATCAGGAACATGGAAAGGACTCAATACGCTCGTCATTTTCATATAATTTACTTTTATTTCATACAGAGATAAAGAAATAAATCTGAAAAATAAAACAGAGGGTCCTGTGCAACAGCCACAGTAAAAAGAAAGAGAGAGACTTGCATTAGTCTGGATGTAATCTGTTGGTGCAAAAAGTAGGGAAAGTGGAGAACTTTTTTTTTTCCATAAAAAACTACCAAATTACAGCTTCCACAATGGTCTGCACAATGCTATCGGTTCCTCATTCATCACAAGGGCAGTAAACTTATCCACCAACAACAGTGGCAGGAGATTTCATGAAAATCACAATTTTTTTCAGCCAACTTGATTTTTTAGCCAAAAATTTGCTTTCTAAATTAATGATCGGCTCCTGTACTTTCAGCCACATTGGCAGGTAACCACTTCAGTTTAAGCAGCGTGGCAGTATAGCAAAATTTGATTTTTGAGTGCATGGAGAATGCATTTAATTTTTTCCTTTTCATTTGTAAGACATCATGACACAAATGGGCTCAAAAAGCACCCAATTTCCAAATCCCATCAAAAGGCCTGAACAATCTAGTCCCAGTAAATGCAGGGAAAGGAATAACTGGGCATCAGGGTGGGAAATAGCTCTCACACCAGTCAGATGCTGACATATATGGACTGTGGCTGGTCAGTTTTTCCTCTCTACCAGCCAGATTAGAGGTTTATTTTCCTGTTGGGAGAATCTAATTGGTTGCTTAAACAACTACATCTTCAGTTAAATTTTGAGAAACACCTGTGAAAAAGTTGGTTTCTTACCCCATTGATTATTTTGAATGACAAAAAGATAGTGATATACAGGAACACACTTCGAAGAGCTGTGTGTGTGTGTGTGTGTGTGTGTGTGTGTGTGTGTGTGTGTGTGTGTGTGTGTGTGTGTGTGTGTGTGTGTGTGTGTCAAACTGTGACGTAAGGGTCTAAGAGAGAGTAAAACACAAAACATGACAGTTTGGCCCATGTAGTTTTAAGCAAACACAATGTCACTATCACTGTCTTTCGACAGCACTGACATCATTCATTATCCTTTCAGGTTTTTTATTGAACTCTGTTTCCCCATCAAAATCTGTTTCCCCCTATGGAAACAGGTTAAGTGTTAGGTTGAGGTTAGGTTAAAGTAAGGGTTAGGTTAAGGTTAGGTTAAGTTAAGGTAAGGGTTAAGGTTAGGTTGAGGTTAGGTTAAGATAAGCGTTAGGTTAAGTTAGGTTAAGTTAAGGTAAGCATTATGTTAATGTTAGGGTTAGGTTGAGGTTGAGGTCAGGTTAAGGTAAGCATTAGGTTAAGGTTAAGTTAAGGTAAGCGTTAGGGTTAGGCTGAGGTTAGGTTAAGGTTAGTTAAGTTAAGGTAAGCATTAGGTAAGGGTTAGGCTGAGGTTAGGTTAGGTTAATCAAGCATCCCTGTGTTGTATCAAACTCTGGCTGGGGGGGGG
Source organism: Lampris incognitus (assembly GCF_029633865.1). Lineage (NCBI taxonomy): Eukaryota > Metazoa > Chordata > Actinopteri > Lampriformes > Lampridae > Lampris > Lampris incognitus. The sequence goes on from NC_079212.1 coordinate 35,079,510, forward strand.
GATCTCGACGGGGGAACAGAGTTCGATACAACAACGGCAACTTTTCCAGTTCACCCACACAAACTTTATAGACACACTGGCATTACTTAATACAAGGTGTAAGATGTGTTTCAGAACAAAAGTGTATTTCATTCTTATATCTGACAACATTCAGACACAAGAGAAGGAAAAAAAAAACCGACAAGGATAAATGAGAGAAGAGGGGAACTGAGATGGAGAGCAGAGGTTCTGGAAGAGAGGAGAAGGGTTTGGCAGGGCAGGCTCAGACTGAAACATCTGCTTACAAAAGGCATCCAATATAGCGTTCCTCAGATTTCACAATCTTTTCATTCATTGATACTTCAGCACAAAACTGTTGAAGACCATGATTTGTGAGTGTTAATGTTGAAATATTATTTTTTGCTGCTTGACAGTGAAAGAAGACCAAAAAAAGAAAAAAAGATGACACTCCCTCAGCATCATGCCAGTTCCATGCTATGAGCAGAACATCTGTTAGGTAAAATGGCGGAAAACTGACCCAACCATGGGACACGCAACACAAAACAATTACGCTGTTAAGTTGCTTCTGCACTGCATTACTACATGTACTGGTGTGAATGGGGTTGTCTAATTCTTTCTGTGATTCTATGTTAAATGCCTTTTTGAAGGTAGAGCGCAGTTTGGGATTTCAGATCAGACGCTTCCATCGTTCAGCTTTCTAGATTCTTAAGTCATACTAATGTTGAGTGGATCCCACTGATCTTTCAGGTAAGCTAAAAAGAACGACTTTAAACAACAGTGAACTGTGCAAAACCCTTCATCTCTGCCATTTGCCAACACATACGTACATGTAAATATTTTCATCCATGTCCCCAAGCACCTTTACTTGCTTAGTAAAACACACACACACACACACACACACACACACACACACACACACACACACACACACACACACACACACACACACACACACACACACACACACACTCCATAAAAGAAGAGAACCAGAATAAACAGGAAATTAAAGGGTAAATGGCAAATGGGTAAACACGGTGAGAAAGACAACCTCAGGGGGTGAGGAAGGCATCCTTTAATTACTCCAATTTATGGCTATCATTTCTCCTTTCCAATAGGTGTCTCTATAAAATAAATACAGGCTGAATTTAAACCTCTGCAATCAAGATCGAGGACTCAAACCTTGCAGAATATGCAGTTTGTTTGGCATGACTTTTTGTCACAGGCTAACATGTCCCACAACTTATGTGACAGTAACTGCTGTGAAGTAATAAACCCATTTGTGACTGGCTTGATGAGTTCTTCTAACCCAGTATGAGGCTGTGTAAATCCAGGGACAGCTTGGTCTGAGCCCCCAGACACTGAGATTGTGCCATCGGTTTATCCGTGCCGACTAAGACTCCTCAAGTGATCAATGCTGATCAGCAAACTCTAAACAAGGTTTACACCTTCTCCTTTCTAAAACCCATTCCTTCTTCGGGCATTAAACTCTTGACTAGATTAGAAAATTCCAGTTACTGCAATCAACCTGGCTGCTATAAAAAATATTTTTTTCATAACAATAATGAAAATATATAAAATGGCCAAGGGGAGAACAACTGAAGAAACTGTGTGTTCAATGTATGTTTAGAGTTCTAATAAATACATTTCTTTATGTAGCCACAATTTACAATGACGACGACTGTAAATATCAGTCATGGTAGACATACCCTGATGAGCCAAAACATGATGATCACCTGCCTAATATGCTGTCGATCCTCTGTGTGCCACCAAAACAGCGCTGACCTGCCGAGGTATGGACTCCACAAGACCCCTGAAGGTGTCCTGTGGCATCTGGTACCAAAACTGCCACCGTGGATTGGACTTGTCAGTCCAATATATCCCACAGATGCTCAATCGGATTGAGATCTGGAGAATTTGGAGGCCAGGGCAACACCTGAAACACTTCATTATATTCCTCAAAACATTCCTGTGCAGTGTGGCAGGGCGCATTATCCTGCTGAAAGAGGCCACTGCCATCAGGGAATACCATTGCCATGAATGGGTGTACCTGGTCTGCAAAGGTAGGTGGCATGTGCCAAATGACGTCCATGTGAATGGCCAGACTCAGCGTTTCCCAGAACACTGCCCAGAGCATCACACTCCCTCCACCGGCTTGTCATCTTCCCACAGTGCATCCTGGTGCCATCACTTCCCTAGGTAAACGGCACACATGTATACGGTCATATCCACATGATCCAAAAGAAAATGGGACTCATCTGACCTGGCGACCTTCAACTCCTCCAAGATCCAATTCCGATGCCCGCGTGCCCATTGTAGGCACTTTAGACAGTGGACAGGGGTCATCATGGGCACTCTGACTGGTCTGCGGCTATGCAGCCCCATGCACAGCAGGGTGTGATGCATTGTGTGTTGTGACACATTCCTCCTGTAACCATTCATATTTTCTGTGACTTGTGCCACAGTAGACTTTCTGTTGGTTTGGACCAGATGGAATAGCCTTCATTAAGCCTTGGGTGCCCAACATCCTGTGGCCGGTTTGTGGTTTGTCCCTCCTTGGACCACTGTCGGTAGGTACTCATCACTGCTGACCAGGAGCACCCCACAAGCCTTGCTGTTTCAGAGATGCTCTGACCCAGTCGTCTGAACATAACAATTTGGACCTTGTCAGTTGCTCAGATCTTTACTCCTGCCCATTTCTCCTGTATCCAACACATTGACTACAAGAACTGATCGTTCGCTTACTATAAAATCTACCCAGACCTTGAAATGTGCCCTTGTTTGGAGATGATCGTTATTCTGTTCGCCTGGTCATAATGTTTTGGCTTATCAGTGTAAGTGCAATTTTCAAACTTGTTAAGATCTGGGAACAATCAAATCTATGTTCAGTTACCAAACTTCCCATAAAGGCTCAACATGGAAACCATGATGATGTAAAGGATGATATTTTACATACTACGGTCAAGGAGGAAACATAATGGTGATAACTGGTCAGCATTTTTAACGTAGGAGATGCTGTGTGAATACAAGACAGCATCTACCCACAGAACCGCTAAAGCCGACATAACGGACCTGGGCTGGATTTCCCAAAAACATTCTCAAAACAAGGAGGTGGTCTGAGGAATCACATGGGAAGAGTAAAATAAAATGGCACATGACCCTTTAAAGTTAAAATCATTATATTTATTAATTACAAGTGACAAAAGGTGCATGTCAGTTTTTCAAAATGTAAATATTGAGACTTGAGTCACAGTCATCTTCACCATTTAATTAGAAACATGGTAGGTGTCTCCAGTTGCCAAATAACCATTAGTCCACTCCCCAATGTGTTCACAAAAACAGAAAAAAACCCCTCATAAACACACACACACACACACACACACACACACACACAATAAAAAAACAAGAAGAAATGAGGATACCGTTTGATAGGTGTAGAAGCAGGGCATATCAGATTGTGTGAAGATTCTAAGACAATGTCAAACTTGTTCCCTATCCACCTAAAAAAAAATCAACTGAATCAGATGTGCAAAGCGTTAAGGATGTTGCTGAGAAATCAAGCCCAAGCAGACACTGCCGATCAATCAGTCAATCAAGTTGCCGATGTTCACTTTCCTGCATGTGATACACCGATTCTGAGCAGGACACCTTAACAACACCAGACCTATACATCTGGACAATTAATTCAGCTTATCATTTGAAAGTGTTATATTTTATTCTTAAAAATACCCGCACAGAGTCTGTGTGTGCTCAATATGGCCAATCTGCACCTTTCTCCATAAAGTGTTCACCTGTTCATGCCTCTATGAAGCTTGTACTTTCAGTCCCATAAAGCCTCTGGGACAGGAATAATGTTTAGGACAACTGTGGATATGATGGACCTTCTCCGTCCTTCATTCAAATATGTACAACTGCATCTGTTGAGCATCGCCACTGATCAGGTTATTCCATTTCCCTTCAGAATGACGTGAACAAGGGTACATGATGGGGAGAAGACAGCAGGATGAGGCCGCAGTAACAGTGTTGGTGCTTATCTCAAACACTGACTCTGGAAAGAACGAAAAAATGAAAGAAAAAAAAAGACCTCAGAGGAAAAAGCTTACCACTCATAAAACAGCAACAGGAAAATGCATCATCACCACTGCCATCATCATCATCCACAAATCTGTTTGTGGAAAACTTTTATCATGTCCTCATGGACACGTTTGCACACTGTGACTATAAGCTACTAACAACAGGAGGATTAAATAAGCCATGCGCTGCCGTTCTCCCCCCCCCGTTTAGAGAGAAAGATAATGTCCTGCTCTTGTCAACATTCTTCGCCACCAATTAATAACAGAAAAGGGGAAAAAAATCACTAGGAACATAGACAGCTTATCTGCCTGCCCAGACAATTGTCCCAGAAGGCAACAAAAGAACAGGCAGCTGTCCACTGTAGTCCAGTCCAAATATCCTTTCCGCCCATCAGCTCTTCAAACCGCATCATCTAATAGATCTAGGAAGCAGCAGCACAGACCTTTGCCGGATGCTGTCATTGTGCCCAGCAGCAGGTTCTGTATGGGTGTTTTGTGTTCTTGATCCATTTTATCTCTGCATTTCGTACACAGAACCATTCAATGGAGAAATAATTTCATTACCCTGCCCGTTCTCCACTCTGTGCTTCAGTGCTAGCCCAACTGAAGCATCGGGAGTTAGCCTCTCACACCATGAGTTTCTGAAACACCAACACCTAGGAACTCATCATGGGTCTCTGGCATTAAGAGTTGTCCCTCGTTTAGCAGACTATCTGAAGAGGTGTATGGCTGGCGCAAACGATTTACAAAAAAAAAATATGCCGTAATGAAGCATTGGACAGCACTGGTCCAGAGTAAAATTACCTCTGGTTGCCTTTCAGTCAAAAAAAGGGAGAAAGGAAGATGGTTGATGTGTCTGTGATATCCAACTACTCTGAACTACAGAACTGATTTATCATAAACTGAAACTGTATCTTGGACCCCATTAGAGATAAATACAGTCTCCATCCCAATGGCTGCAACATTGAAAACCGGAAAAAAGGGCGTAAGCGTGTTGGTGATTGTGTGGGCAAACGCATTTGTGTACGAGCTGGTCGAAGATGTTGTTTGTGGTTGGTTGTGTGTGTGTCACAATAGGTGATAGCAAGGGGGAACTTCCTGTCACTGGATACATTAGTATACTAGCCAATGACACTGAATGCACTAGAATACTCTCCAGCGATGCTGAATGATGCGTGAATGAATTTGAATATGTACATTTCTTTGTTACGATCTCAACGCTGCGTCCTCGAAGCTGATGATGCTTGACTCAGGGTGCTGCACCCCACTGACAGACTGCACCCCGCCAGTCTGTGATGTTGAGGAGGATGAGGAGGTGGAGGACAGGGAGGTACCCATGGCCCCACCCACTGGCTTCGGTGCAGAGGAGGAAGGGAGGAGGGGCTGTGTGTCGGTCCGCACCTCGTCTTCTTCTTCATCTTCCTCGTCATCCATGCTGGGCCAGGCCGACTGGTCTTCCACACGTTTCAAACGCTCATTCAGCGCTTTCAGTGCAAGTTGTCTGGGAGGGGAGAAGGAGAGAGATTAGGAGGAGTGAGTGAAGATAGAGAGAAGGAGAAGCAATGGAAAGGAGGCCAGAGGGGAGAGATGTGAGATGCAAGAAGCATTCAAGAAAACATAATGACAGTACACAGTGAAAAAAAAATACAAACATGGATTGATGTCAAAAACATAGTTAATCTGTATTTAAGAATTATTTAGTTAAAGTTTTTTTTTTTATCTTCAGCCACATAAGTTTGTACAAATGAGGAATTCACATTTATGGTGTTTATGCTGAGTACCCCCACAAAGTCAATGTTCTAAAGTAGATAAACACATTAGATCACTAGATTAACAAGAAAAAATATTTATGTGTGGGTGTTGGCTTTGTGACGGACTGGTGGCCTGTACAGGGTGTCTCCCCACCTGCCGCCCAATGACTGCTGGGATAGGCTCCAGCATCCCGCAACCCTGAGAGCAGGATAAGCAGTTTGGAGATATATATATATATATATATATATATATATATATATATATATATATATATATATATATATATATATATATATATATATATATATATATATATATATAGTGTAACGATCACGGATGAATAGACTTGCTGGCCCTTGGGTAACGGGTCGGACCCTTTAGTTGACTGGTTATATATATATACACACACGTCGATAAAGATATATATAGATATAGGTCTACATTATCTGCGTACTTCATGATACCTAGCAATAAGGTTGTGATGGGAATGATTACACAGAGCAAAACGACTTACATGCATATTACAGATCTCTACCATTAAATATTCACCATTTAAGCTGGTTTATGACTAACAATAACTCATGTTATACTTAACTTTTAAGACTGATAATTTGTGAGAGTAGGGGTGAATTTATCAAAAGTTTAATTGTGAAACAAACCTTTTCAATCACTGATTAGTATCTAATTTTCACATAATCTTCCAAATTTGTAATAAATTACCAATAACCCAGTGACACTCTAATTACAGGGTCTGGGTGTTAGATTGCTCTGATTGCACACACTGCAGGTTAATTACATGCGGCACAAGACTACTCACAGCCACACACATCCAAGCCAATCACAAACAAGCATTCAGCAAAGCAAAAGGTGTAGATAACTAACAGGGGTGCTGTGTTCGAGAATCAAAACATGATCTGAAACAACCCCTTAAAGATGAATTAAGCTCATAAATGCAAACTTTGTCCTGTTTCCTGATTTTTTTTTCTATTTTTTTTTAGACCAGGGCTTCCTAAACTGTCATGTCACAGATCCCTAAATATTGTATGCACTGCATTAAACCCCAAGCTCCTGTATGAAAAATATAGGAATGGCAGATTACTGTGAATCATGACTATCATAATTTACATCATAAAATCATATTTATATCATGATTTATAGCAGAAAATCATGGCTAGACATGACTTTCAGCACAACTGCATAATAACAACGGTAGGTTATTTGAACTTTGATTGAAATGAAACCCTTATAACTAAACCCCTCTCCACAAGGACCCTGGGAAGTCCCCAGGTATTCATTTAGGATTTCTTGATCAACTAAAAGCCTTTTCAAAGGAGAAAGTTGTGTATGGAAATGCAAATAAGCGTCAGCTGTGATTTAAGGTGTACTGTGTGAGATTTCCATCTTAATCTGTAACAGTACTCTCCATCAACCAATCAATCAATCAAGTTGCATTTTATATAGTGCTTTTCTAGCTGCAACAGCCACTCAAGGCGCTTTACAATTCACACACACACACACACACACACACACACACACACACACACACACACACACACACACACACACAGACGGCATGTCAGCTATGCAAGGTAACAACTGCTCATTGGGAGCAGTGAGGAGTTCAGGGTCTTACTCAGGGACTCCCTGAACTGCCTCTTGTCCCTGAACTGTCCGTCCAGCCTCCATAAATCTAAGGGGGGGGGGGTATACGTAGAGATGAACTTTTTTTGGGGGGGATTTTTTCCCCACTTTTTCTCCCCAATTGTATCCGGTCAAGTACCCCACTCTTCCGAGCCGTCCCGGTCGCTGCTCCATCCCCTCTGCCAATCCAGGGAGGGCTGCAGACTACCACATGCCTCCTCCGATACACATGGAGTCGCCAGCAGCTTCTTTTCACCTGACAGTGAGGAGTTTCACCAGGGGGATGTAGTGCATGGGAGGATCATGATATCCCCCCCCCCCAAACAGGTGCCTCAGCCGACCAGAGGAGGCGCTAGTGCAGCTATCAGGACACATACCCATATTTGGCTTCCCACCCGCAGACATGGCAAATTGTGTCTGCTCAACCAAGCCGGCGGTAACGCGGGGATTCGAACCGTGATTCCCATGTTGGTAGGTAACGGAATAGTCCGCTACGCTACCTGGACACCCCAGGGATGAACTTCTAATCTATTCATGTTCCCTTAGGTTTACTGTTGTCTTGTGTATTAACTGCAAATTATTTTGTTCTGGGTCACAAAGTAGCAACTCCTTTATAGCATAACCCCATCTCACCCCTTTTTTCCCCTCACCCTTTGTTCAGGCTTAGTCAACATCAGTTTGGTTTCTTTATTTACACATACTTAAAATGAAAAAAAAAAGATACAATATAATTTGAAAAGGAATGTGAAGAAGAACTGCCCAAAAACCCTCCAAGTGCTTGACAAGTGGTATTCTCCTGGCAGCATACTACAAGAAACCATTACAGCGATGTGGTATGCACAATTTGTATGTATAAATCAATAACTCCACACATAGCAAGAGATGGAGACACAATTCTGCACAGCACCCGTCATCCCTTAACAGATGAACACTTATTGCAAAGTATAACAGAGCACCAGCCAGTCTCAGCATGGATGAGATGGTTAATGGCTATGGGGACGGGAGGAGCCAAATTCTGACAGCCAACAATATTTGTACATACTACAAGTTGGGCTTAGCAGGACCAGAACAATCACAAAACTTCAGGTAATAAAAAAGGAAGAACATCTTAAAATATTTCTGAGTCTCTAATTCCAAAAGAATAACGAAATAATTTCTTAGGTAAGTGAGAAATTTGGGAAGGTAACGGGGCTAACACTATGCAACTATCAACACACTTTATGGTGGAAGTTAAATTTGAATAGATGAAGTGTGCCTTTGCCTTTTCTCTCCTACTCTGTCTTTTCAAACAAAGTGGTGATTTCCTGAATGCAAAAAATCTCCAGGAAACACAAACCCCCCCCCCCCCCCCAACAGGTTGGCTCGTGGCCCTTTTTAAATTTGACTTGTTAAGAGGAAGTTCAAAGGTTATCAGGTCATGGAACACTGGTACCCTATCAAGGACAGTGTCAATTCTCAAATTAGAAGCCAATAATTTAGAAATATGTGTTGTTTTCCCCCAACATCCTTCACTACAGACCACCTTTTAATGCTTCCTGTTCACTTGGTTGTCAGATAAGGAATGTAAAAACATTTTTTCTAGGGATTGGAAACCAGACAGTACATCCACTGGGACAGCCACAAAAAGCTGCGCATGGCATCTGTTTAAAATTGTGGCAGCCCATATTACATGGTGGGATGTGTGTGTTTTTGTGTCTGTGATGGATATCTTTCTGTAAAGATACACTACATGGCCAAAAGTATGTGGACACCCTAACATCACACACATATGTGCTTGTTGAACATCTCATTCTAAAATAATATGCAGTGATGTCAATAGGTTTTCAATGTAGTGAGTCCACAGGACCCAATAAAAAAAAAATCAACAAATTGGAGTGTTAAAATTGTGTTCGATATTATAATCCTAATAATGAAATATCCCTCCCAGTCCCAGATAATTTGTCTTAAGTTAATACATGCATTTTGCTCTTCTCTCCTCCAAAGGAGTCAGTTAGGAAAACAAAGTTCAGAACTTAGTGATCCCTAAACAATAGCTGTTGTATTTCTCCATGAGATGCAGGAAAGCCTTTAATGACCGGCCTGCTTTCCCTCCAGGGTTTCTTGTTGAAGTGAACACTGTTGACCAGATCATCAAAAAGGCCCAGCAGAGGATGTACTTTCTCCGCCAGCTCAACAAGTTCAACCTGCCTCAGGAACTGTTGATTCAGTTCTACACTGCAATAATCCAGTCTGTCCTCTGCACATCCATCACTGTCTGGTTTAGTCAGTCACCAAACAGGACAGGGACAGACTACAACGGGCAGTTAAGTCTGCAGAGAAAATCACTGGTGCCAACCTGCCCTCCATTCAGGACTTATACACACCTCCAGACTCAGGAAACAGGCGGGCAATATCACTGCAGGCCAATCACACACTGGTCAAAACCTGTTCCAACTCTTCCCCTCTGGTAGGTGCTACAAAGCACTGTACCCCAAAACAACTCGATGGGAAAAGTTTCTTTCCGTGGGCTGTAATTCAAATGAACGCTTAACACTGTCAATACATCCAACCATTTTGTATATACTGTACTGAACATTGTACATACACTGGTATGCTCTGTCATGTCCATCTACCTCAGGCATACATGTAAGTAACCTGCTAACGTCTATTTCCGCATCTCTGATATATTCTCTGCACAATTGCACCTTATCATCTCTTAATTTAACCCGGATAAGTCAATCCTTGTGTATATATATATCTGAAGATTGTTGTATTGTAGTGTTGTTATTCCATGTTAAGTACACTGAGAGAGCCACAAAACCAGAGCCAAATTCCATGTTTCTGCAAACCTACATGGCCAATAAACATGATTCTGATTCTGAGATGTGAATAGTGTGGTGAGTTAAGATATATCCTTATCTTAATGACTCTAACTTGGACAGGGGGACCCCCTCCTGGGCAAAGCTTAAAACATGGCGAGTGAGGGTGGAGTGCTGAAAATTGGTGCATCTGTTTGATTTGTACGTAGACATGCCAGTTTTTTTTTATGTAGTACAAACGTGACAGTACATGAAATTGTCGTCCGAGAAGCGCAGCCATTTGAATGTGGTGAGACAGGTTGGCTTTTTTTGGGAAGAGGGTGCAGGAAGGTGGCAGTTCATCTGCAGCAGCTGGCTCATCAGGCTCAGTAGAATTAGAGGAAGAGCTAGATACAGGCAATGTAGAGGTACTCTTGGTAGGCTGAGCAGGAAACATACCTGCAATAGTTTGTTGGCCAGAAATATATTTGAATTTTTTTCTTTGGTGGCATTTCTAAACATTTTCTTTCCACTGATTATTCTGGAAATACTAATCTCTATAGTTCAGAAAATAAATTTCCTATTTATTTTGGCTACATAAATGTTATTTTGCCCATTTTATCTCAACAACTCTGTTTCTAATTTGCAATAAAATTAAGACATTTGTCTATGATGCATTTCCGCTATTCCCAATTCAGATGAGAGATCTCTCTCGAAGCCTGTCTGTCGTATGTGTGAGCCGAGGGGCAGGGCCAGCTCTCCCTGCCTCTCTCTCTCTCTCGCACACACACAGAGCCTGCTCTTAGTGTAACATTGTAGTGACAATGTTGGAGAAAGAACTAAACGGTCAAAAGTCTGGCTATACTTCACTAGAGTCGATGCTGACAATGCTCTTTGCCACAAGTGCAACAAGTCTTTTACATGTAAGGGTGGAAACACAGGCAGTCTTTCGAAACATCTTGCGAAAGCGCAAGGCAGAGAAATGCACAGTTTTCGACAGCCTAGCTTGTAGTTCATCTCTCGTTGCCCCATCCACCTCAAGTATGTTTTGTATGCTAGCAGCCCACACAGAGTTAAATAAATTATACAAACACGTTGGTGATTAAAAGTAACGCTCTGTCCAAACATGAGAAAATAAAGAAATGTTAATTCTGTTCTGAATTTGTTTCGTTTTTTTTCTATAAAATTAACAAAATTAACTGATGGATAAGCAGTATCGGTAACAGCAGTAGTACCGTTAACGATACCCATTTACTCACTCTCACACACACACACACACACACACACACACACACACACACACACACACACACACACACACACACACACACACACATATGCAGGGACTGCAATGTCCAAGCAGAGCTTTTCAAGATGGACGCTACTAAAAAATAGCTGACCACTTTCCCTCGTTAAATATGAAAACCTAAACCACTGTTAATGTGTTTGTCAATCCCAACTGGAATCTTGCCCCATCTATTCATTGCTTAGATAGAGGATATTATTATTGGTGGATATCACCCTATGTTGCGTTGTGTTTTACACTATAGACACACACTATGTACTATGAACATATTTTCAGTTGTTGTGTTACTATATACACACACATTTTGCAAATGTGCTGTTTGGAATTGCTTTGAGTATGTGTAGTGCTGCACAATACAATGTCCCAACAAGAATCTATCAAAAATCATGTTTAAGTTGTTTAACTGAGTGTGGCCTCTTTAAATATGAGACACTTTTTGAGGCATCTCAGTGAATATATACACATGCATTTTCCTCCATAGGCATGTCAAATTATTTATACATTTTCCTGTGCTCTCTCCATCACTCACTCACCTCCTCCTCTCTGCGTCCTGTGGATCTGTCCCGGGCAGGCTGATGGTGATGGATGATGGCGCCCCGACATCATACCTCTTCACCATCTTCCGGCACACCTTCATCTTCACTAGGCCAGCATGCACCAGCCCTGCCAGAAGGCCCACGGCTGGCTGCAGGGCCTCAGGGAAGAAGCTGGCGAAAGCGAAGTGATCCGACATGTCCCCATGCCCCCTGCTGTGCCGCTGGTAGAAGCGCAGGTAGACCCAGCCGGACAGGGCGCCATAGCTATAGGCGGCTAGGGGGGCGGCGCTCTCGAGCAGCCCCGAGAGGCGGAGCAAGGCCAGGAGGAGGAGTACCAATGCTGGCGCAGCTTTTAGTCGCACCTAAGATGGGGGAACAGCGTGGTAGGGAGAGATTTTAGTTCTTTGTATGTGAGGCAAACAGATTGAAAACATAAAATATTCAACACTAATCTAATGAGCATAACAGCCCTCCTTCACACTAAACCAAATTAAGCCTATACTTTATATAGACTCGGAAATAAAGAACAATCTGAGCATCTTGCTCAAGGACATTTCGACAGAGGGAGAAGAAAGCTCTACTGATTAATTTTCCCCTATCACTTTCTGGGGGATTTTTATCTCGCAACCTCATGGTACAAATATGCTTTTCTGACCTTTGGGTTACTCCTGCAATATCACTTCATTAAAAAACAAACAAACAATTTATTACCTTTACAGCTGTTACAATATGAACCTGATAATTCTTGAAAACACCAAGACACTGACATTGACTTATTTAGAGTAATAAATAGTCTACTTTAATCCATGTGATGCCCTAACACTATGTGGTGTATATGGGTCTGTTCTATGGAAATATAAGATACCTCTGCCCTAATCTTAGATAAGCTCAACTACATCTATTCTACATGTATATCTACACTTTTTCCACTATCATCTTGCATACATTGTCTATTGCTAAAAACCAATACTGACAGTTTAATTCCATATTGATATTGTTGGATTTCTTCTGTACAGATTACAAAAAGCAAAACTATTTCCCAAATTCCTCAACTCCCTTGCTGACTTGGTTATATATATCCTTTTTGATGTTGTTAGGTGCTTTGTGCTTTCAGTAAGCATCCCACCAGGTAAAACTCATCTTATAAATCTGAGTGAGTTTATAATACTGATTCAGGTCCAATTTTAATACTATCTATCTGTCCCGCCTTTGGCACTTACACTGGGGTGGTTACCATTAACTGCCACAGGTTTAGTTCACAATACACTTCAGCTTACCTATCAAATTAATATCCAAAACATGTATATATACACTCAGAGATTACATATTTACATTTGGGTGGTACATTACCACAATTAGACACATTTGGGTGTGGCAGGTAAATTTGTTGACTCCACCAGCAAACATGGCAGGTAAAACCGTCTACTGGATGTTCTGTTCCACAATAAAAACCTCGCTGTCCAGTTGAGGAGAAAATGTCTAGTCATTTGAGGTATATATCAGCCACTGTGTTTGGTTGCTATAAATGTTCGTTGTGTGCTCACTTAATATTCTTTCTCAGGGTGAACTCCTCATTGAAATGAGACTTACAATCCAATGGCTGTAGATCTATTTAATTAACTTACAATCTCTTCACATAATCATTAGGCTCCAATTGAGTGGTTATTGTAAATCTTTTTGCATGCCTCTCTTTCCTGGAAGAGGGATCCCTCCTTGGATGCTCCTCCTCAAGTTTATTCCATCTTTTTCCCCAACTGTCTTTTTTTCCCCTGTGGAAATTATCCTTATCCAAATTGAGGGTTTAAGGTTGAAGGCTATCATACATTATACTTATTCTATTTTTACCTGTTGGAGAAGGTAATAAGACTAAAACGCCCTTTGGGATTGCATTTGGCAATAAAAATATAAAATTTGACTTCACCTTCTCATAAGCTCATCTTGAGCCAACGTGCATAATAAACAAGCCCCCCCCCCTCCCTACCTATTTGAACCTTTTTGGCTGGTTAAAATCTCATTCGTGTTCTCAGTCTTACCTGTGGCACTCGGAGCACTGTGGTATCCCCCATGGTCTGCTTCAGTGCAACCAGAACCCCTCCCAGGAACCCGGCTGCTCCGTGCACACGCACAGCAAACAGGAAGTCCAGGTCAAAGGTTGCAACATAGGTGAGGAGGTAGGAGAGGCCGGCCAGGAGGCCTGCAGAGATGTTGACCACGGCGAAGAAAATAAGAAGTTCCAAAGCACCCCACAATGGCTCCAGCAGGCGCCCGCAAGCCATGACAGTCCCGACATTTGCTGCAACACCCCAGACATGTTGCTCCACCACCCCATGAGTCACCAGAGTCCACACCCAGAAATTGGGGGGGAAAAGGTAGCCTGGGGTTACTCCAAGGGCATACGGGGTGTCAACAGCCCATGAAAGTAAGTAAAGGAGTAGCACCACAGCACTTATGGATTTTACCACCACGCTGGTGCTTGCTAGGGCACCCAGGAAGTGCTGTCGTGCCACAGGCAGGTACCGATTCATTGTAGTTTGATTTTTGGAGGATCTCCCCCAACCAGTGGCAGTTTGTCCGTGTTTCCTCGTTTGGTAGAGGAAAAAATGTTGAAGCCTGATCAACACCACACAGGCCAGCAAAAACCTCTCACTCCAGACAAAATCAAAATAGGATTTCTTTCAGAGTACTTCATTCAATACACTCTGACGCTGTTTTTAACCAACTCACAATGAAAAGCTAAGTCGGGTTTTGGCACTTCCGATCCAGTCATTACCTCAGTGGAACGCACGGAAAAACAAAGGGCTATATCACATCTTTTCGAGGTCATTACTGTTTTGTAACACCCCAAAGCAACGACACAGGATACACAAACTTCTAGCTTGAATCTGATAATCCAACTTCACAAGGTGTCAAACTAGGCAGCAGCCGATAACCCTCGGTTAGAGATAACCTTAACTGGAAGACCATTTGATTAAACTTGCGACCTTCACCCGATGGAAACAAAGGCGCCACGGGCGAGATTAAGTTAATATATGGATCAACAATGGCTAGCAGGCTAAAGGTTACGAGCAAAGAGGCTAATCCTGAACCAAGCAGTTCTTCGCAACCCAATTTCTTCAACTGAGGTTGAGTGGGCTAGCTTGTAAACATAAACTAGCTGACGTTAGCTGGCTTCAAGCCTCTTGACAGTTCTGCGTTTCAGTGTCCGCCATTTAAGGATTAAAAAGGTTTCGTCTCTGGTTTGCTGAAGGGAAAAACCATGCAGAGTTCACCATTACAATCCTATAATAGATACCAACAAGCGACACCCGTCTCTGAATCTGTGAGCTCTCTCGGCCCGTAGTCCAGCGGGCCAGCGCGAGGATTTCCCGGAGCTAGCAACAGGCCCTTCAAAACAACAAAACAATGTTAACGATGTGTCGGAAATGTCGTTCATTCGCGTAGACTTCGCAGTATCGTCATTATGCCTTCGGTCCAACTGTTTGATTTACTATTCCTTTCGCTTGAAATAACCGATCACAAAAGGTAAAATTATGCCATCTTCTAAAGCACTCCTCGCAGGTCCACTCGCTGCAACTCTCGCACCGCCTGCAACTCTCGCACCGCCTGCCACCGTCATCAGTGATCAGTCACTGAACTACAAGTCACGTAACGTCTCCGCACCGGTGCACGACGGGAAACAGAGTTTCCATTTCCGTTCCACGGAGGATCCTGGAGTTCTCCAAAATAAGCGATTCCAACAATGACGATTTGGTTGAAAGACCCACCGTCGTTGAGAGTTTTATCTGCCAATTGGATTATTTCAAAGCAGCACTCAGACCGAGACCAGGTAAAATTGCCTTGTGTGTTGTTTTGACCATATTCAACAAAATTATTTGAAATGCAAGCATGGACGACTGATGAATAAACAAATAACGCAAAGATGGAGCCACAGCCATTTTATTCTGAACAGAATTACCACAATTAAAAATGTAGCAATCACGCTTACACACACCAAACATCGATAGAAAAGATAAACCATGTACAAATGTTTTTACGACTAAACATCCAACTGAGAACACAGTAAAAGAAGAAGGGGGGTGGCTTCTTGAAGTCAGAGCGGAAGTTCTTTGGGGTACTATGAGCAAATGTGAGGAAAACTGAAGTCAGCCGATGAAAATACTTGTGCTGCCTGAAGCATGCTCCACAATTTACCATGATTAACAACCACTTTCATGTAATAACTCACAATATCCTTAAAAGTAACCTGTAAAGATGGCATTCCTATTTATTGCCAATCTATTTATGGTAGTACATTATCACTAGCCTTTAGGCAGATATTGTATAATATACAAATTTTATGTTGTGGCTGGTAAATTAATTTTCTCAACTAGTGGGTTTGATTGGTAATCCACTATCATTTGGAAGTCGTACTACATTTCAATTTTTTTTCTTTTTTCTTTTCTTTTTTTAAATGTACCAGCTACTGTGGCCCACGGGCAAAGAAAGGATAATTTCCTGCGCTGTTTCCATTTTAATTGCATTCTCTTGGTTGCTATACATCAAGCGAAGAAAGCAACAGGTATTTTCAAGCCACAGGCACAAACAGTTCAGTGGTAAGTTTTCTAGCCCCTGTGCCATGTTTATTGCAATGCACTGCAGTGGAGAAAGCAAAAGAAAAAAAAACAAGAATACAAGGAATATATTGTGGCTATAAACACGGTCCACTCACCTACCCTTGGGTACAGCTTATGGTCTAACACTGCTACCTACTGCTCTCTTTTTGGGTGTGTTAGCATTCAATAATGTTCAGTTTTGGCTATTATATTGTATGTTGACAGCACAGACATATACGTATGTAAGACTGAACCCAGGTGAAATTAATGACAAGCAGGAAATGGATTAAGGATGGAATCTGGATCTCTCTGGTACAAAATGCATGGTTTGAATGGGAATGAGGACGTCGCAGCATGTACCGAGAGTGACTACCCGTCTCACATGTTCTGTCTACCTTTAACTTTTCTTCCAGCTTTGTCATGCCTTTCTGTGTAGAGGTGAATTGAACGAAACAGGACGGCAGCCTCCTTCCTTTTCGTCCAAAAATAAAACATAGTTTACATTGGCATTCTGGGTTAACATCACATGATATGACATGGGTGCTATGAGACTCTCAGAGTAGCAAGGAAATCAAGTGCTAGTCATCTTGATGTCCAGCTAAGAAAATCAAATAAGGTTGAATCAGTTCATCTGAGTACAATGTTTATTGACAGATGTTTATTCTCTGTCAATAAACGTTGTACCCAGATGAACTGGTTCAACGTTCTTTGATTAAGGGCTAGTCCTTACAGAGGAGCAGGAACCACAGCTGTTTACTTCATCTAAAAGAAAACTGTCAAACTAGACTCCACAATCTGTCCACTGGAAATTACAACCAGCTCAATTCTATCAAACGCAGTTTTTTAATATCATCCGCTCTACCTATTGTAGGCCTACAGTATTTTACAAATCTCTCCGGCTGGTAAAACAGTAAAAGCAACAGCCGAGTTTTTAGATGTACTTGCTTTTAAGAGACACAGAGACAATAACAAACCAAGACAGATGCAGAGATTATTTCCTACCCTATATCACCTCAACGACCACCCAGTTATTTAGCATGGTCTGATTACAGCTCACCTCATCTCCTCAGCTACCAATTTAAATTGTCACAAAACCAGATTATCCAGATTTATTTTGAGGTCGTGTATCTTATTTCTGCATCTAGACTGGCTGGACACGAACACGGGGGAGTTCCCTGCAAAACATTGCCTTCAGTTTACGATTTCTAGTTTGACCCGCTATCATAAATCCCAGTCTCAAATGATTAAATTTTGATATTTAGGAAGAGGAACTTGGCTCAAAAAGGAGATAAGAAAAACAATGAAGGGTGAATAAAATTGCAATTCAAAGTTTAGCCACCTCATGTAATCTGCAGATGTAATCTGAGTCCACACACACACACACACACACACACACACACACACACACACACACACACACACACACACACACACACACACACAGAGCGAGCTCCCTTCACCACACAAGTCACCTCATATTTAAGTAGGAGAGATGGATACAAGGTAAACCCAGATCTCCTCTTTTCTCTCCCTTCATCTTATTTTCTACATATCTACCCCAAACATAACCTGACAGAGAAGATGGAGTCTAGTTAAGAGCAAAAGTATTGGTGTAGTGACCAAGTTTGATGGAATTCTTATGCCAGGCAATTAAGAACCTGTTCAGCAAGATAAGGAGGGATATTAACACGTGTCCTTTTTAAGGCATAATGTCGTCATTAGATTAAAACAGCTTCCCCTTTTAGAATCCGTTTTCTTAAAATAACTATTAAAGTGTGACATCCACATCACCGTGCTGATGACGTGTAAAACAATCTCCTTCGCTCCATCGTCAAACTAACTCCATTCTAGTAAACACGGAAGTGTTGATGAGTCTATTGTGAGAGTGCCAACCACGGGGTTAGATAATCTACTATCATTAGAAAAGTACCATCATTACACTGATATTTCAATTATCTTCTAAGATTAGGCTTAATTTTTTCAAATGGTGAATGTATTATTGTGGGATCATAATTTAGACTTTAGCACCATAAAACACAAAGACAACTCGGCGACATTACAAAAATTATGGTAATATAGTTTTCATATTCTGCACAAAGGCTAGCTATGCCTGATTCAGAAGCATGCCGCCATCTCACCGAATACAAAAAGCATAGTTATATGAATAGCACAATTGTTTCCTCATGGCAATACTTAGCGCAAAAGTTTTTTATTTTTATTTTTTATTTTTAAGTACATCTGCCCTACCTGGACTTACATAGATAGCTAAAGGATATCATCTCCTCTTACAAGATGAGGAAAAAGTTATGAAACTTGGCTCTGAAGTTTAGAGCAATTTACAACAGGCTCACTACACTGAAAACATTTAATTTTCTGCTTTTTTTTTTATTTACATAGAAAATAGATGTAATGGCATGTACTATGTTGCCTGTTATTGCAGGCCATAACCGAAAGCAAATCATGTAAAGTTATGGTTGATTTTACTGTCATGAGAGGGTGAGATAAGTACATGCTGGTGAAAAAAAAAGCTGTTTCATGGAAATGTTGCACATCACTTCTCTATTTCAAGCTGCAAAGGGGCTGAATGCATTTTGCAGCTTGTTCGTGTACATGAGATCTGACAACAAAATATACAGATAGGATACTGTCACAATATGTGCATGCGCATGAGCGTGTGTGTGAAAGCAAGACATGTGGACGGATATATCTTTAACAAATATCATCAAAATTGAAGAGATTGGGAAAGGTACCATTCTTCACACATTTCTTTTTATTTACAAACTTCCAGAAAGGAGAAAAAGTCGAAAAGTCATCCAACGTCATACACATTATTCATTGATAAACTACACAACAGGCTTTCAGTTCAGCCAACCTCCCAAAGACAGCAGCTTGAGTCTTCTCCTCAGCTAGAAGGGAATTAAGACAGCCGGTTCGCTCGGCTGAATCGATTCATATAAATAAATATGTAAATTCAAGTAGAAAGCTGCGAGAAGAAAAAGAGCGCTCTGTCAAGCTGGGAACCAAACAGTTCAACGTAAGGAAACTTGCTGCGTTGTCGTTTCATTTTTGCTGTCATTAGGGTGGAAAAAGTCAGACATTTCTGGATGATACAGAAACCATGGAAGAAAAGAAGAACAATGGATGAGACTCGCTTTGTTTCCTGCGGATGAGCGGTTCGATCGCCATGGTAACCAAGCCATCGTTTGTGACTGAGCATGTTTACACGCACGTGGTAATCTGGACGACGGCTAGAATCTTTTTTTTCTGAGAAAAGCAGTTTCTATGCATCGCCCGATTACAAATAACCTTAGAAAAAGAGGAATTTGTTGATATCACCTTGGAGACTTGCCTATATAGACGGTAAGACACGTCAATAAGCAGGATGGGGTGTATTCATGTCTTAGACCCACCATTAACATCCATGTAACCCAAGTCATATGATTATTTCACTGTTCCTGAATGCCGGGTGATTTGAGATATGATATTCACACGATTAAATTAAAAAAAGTGCTCGAGCATCCTGGATATTAACTGGATATTGGATGCACACAAAAACAAAACTGATTCGTTTGGTCCACATGCAAGCGCCACACAAGTTTCACATGTCTTGGGCCAGACCGGCGTCAAATTGGCGGGTTTTATCACAATCAAATGGACGAAGGAAACCAAAGCGTTTAAGATCATAATAACAGCAACTGTCACGAGAGTAAAAAAACAAAACAAAACAAAAAACAAACTCACTAACAAGAGAAAGAATAGCAAACAAAAAAGAAACCAAAAAAATAAAGTACAAAAATAAAAATACAAATGAATAAATACACACTGTCATAAATAAATAAATTTGGTAAATTCAAACATTGTAAAAAGAGAGAAAACAACAACAACAACAACAATAAAACCCCAACACAGGTAAACTAGCAGTCTCAGTATGAAAGTATGATGTGAACCAACATATAAACATGGAAGATAGGAAGAAGAAATGCTTCATCTTTGCTCAGAGATGGTAAATGTTGACAAGGTACAAAAAGAGCCATGAGTGCTTTAAAGCTCTGGGGTTAATGGTCTTAAAGGGGGACGTTTTCCAAGTATAAACACTAATGTTCATTTCCCCCTGGAGGCAGATGAGGCAGAGTATCAGAATGGGGGGGGGGGGCAACAGCAGACATATTTTATAGTTTATATTGAATGGAAGTTTGTATAGTGTCTCTTACCACCCTGGCTCAACCAATCTAAGAAACAAAATACAAAAAAAAAAAGTTTGGAATATACCATCTCGCTTTTAAACAGTGAATTTTACTGACAATGATGCCAGGTACAGTCTGACCTGTGAGGTTATATAAGGACAAAATGGATAAATATTCATCAAATACAGTTGTTTGGATGCTGTAGAGACCGGAGATTGCACCACTATGAACTGTTGATGAGTTAAGGTAATTTGGTCACTTAAGACACAATTCTCTTTGATGGAGCTTTTTGTACTTGTGCTTTTTTTTTTTTTTTTGGCAAAGTTACAGCTTCTCTCCAAACCCATTGGTTTTACAGAAATGACTTCTCCTGAAACGATGCGATGAGCAGGACAAAAACAGGGAGGAAAAAAATGGTGATGAATGTCGGATGACCAGGGTCAGCATCTGCGCTGTAGTCGAAGCGAGTCGTATTACTACATCACAAGACCTGGAGTTACAACTTATAACTGGTTCCTCTTACAAGTCTTGAGAACATATCATACAGATTCGGACAGCGAGGGAACCAAAAATGAAACTTCAGGCATTGCAAGTTTGCTTCCTCTGGGGGTTGTATATATGCGAATGTAGGCTTGCGTGGGTTTTGCACCATTTTTGCTGGGCTACAATAAGACTGTGGGTTAGATTTAGAGAGCCTCAGTGACCGACTGGCTCTCCTGAGCCATCCTCTATCACAGTTAACATTCAGAAAAATGGAGGCAAAAAAAAGGCATTTCTGTTAGTTGTTTCATCGCTACAAAGAGGACACCTCACGAGAACAGTTTTTCCCTCATTGTAACCTGGTTGTAATAATTAGGCAATGACATTTTTGGGAAAAAAAAGTGTAAAAGAGATTACATTAAATATAAAATATGCAAAAAGATCTTCCCAAGGTTGATGCCTAGATTGAAGCTGTCTTTTCGAAAAGGCCCGGGTTGAAGGCATTTAAATAAGCATACATTCTTTATTAGAGTTGAAAGGTTTCAATCATTTTCTTCTTGAACCTCATTCTCAAACCTCAGACACTTCTTTTACTGTGAATAGTCTTGAGTATTTCACGATGATCCCCCCCCCCCCCACAAAGAACAAAAACACGCAATACTACTGTCCTGGCAGTGAGTTGAAAATGTCAATCAAAAGGCGTTCAGAACCTCCTTATGACTTCTTTAAGCCTGTCTGCCTGCCATGTAATACTCAGTAGCCATTTTTGACAGTCGAAAAAACAATTCCATGTATGTTACTGAAATTTCCCACTAAACAAGTGTAACTACTGGCTAACTTTATAAAAAAATGTATGAATCAACTACCTTCCGTCAGTCTTTTTTTTATTTAGCTTTAAAAAAAAGCAAAAGGTTCTTGACTTTGAGCAGAGCTGCGAAACTAAAATCTTCTGAAACGTACAACAGTGGCCATTTATGGTCACTGCAGGTTCATACTCAGCAGTACTCAGTCCAGTGATTTGTATTTAAATGCCAGAAACAGACACAATTTTGGAAGCCCAATGTCCTTTTGTTTTCCATGTCCTTTTTCTTCTGGTGCTCAAAAGTTTCTGCAAGTTTCTTTTCTTTATAGTAAGATATTCAGCATAAGGATTTGTCGTTCTATGTCCAGTCAATCCCCATAAAGAATCACTCTTTCTTCAAGGCAGACATGCTGAAGAGAGGAAACACGCCAAGTGTAGGAGGGTCTCCATTGTCTCTTTTTCTCTTCTTCCATCCCCACAGATTTTTCTGTCAGCGGTGGCAGCGATGGACCTTACAAGGTCTGGACCTCGCCAAATAGGAAATCATCCTATTCTGATGCTGCTTAGGTCAAACCAAACTCAATTTATACGAGCCACACCTTTCACCCATCACTGTCCTATCACCTCAATTACATCATCATCATCATCTTCATCATCCTCAGAGCTGCCACTGCTGCCAACATTTCCACCACTTCCGACTAGCACAGGGCCGCAGAAGCTCTCCGACCGGGCAGAGGGGGAGGAGGAGCAAGATGAGGAAGAGGTGGAGGCAGTGGAGGGAGGATGCTGGGAGAGGAAGCTGGATCCAGCTGGGCCAGGGGTGGCAGCTGGGCCTGGAAGCCCACCGGGGAGCATTGACCCTGGGTAGAAGCCGGCCAAGGATTGGGTGTAGGGCAGGGGGAATCCTGGAGGCAGCATCCCAGCCATCCCTGCCATGCTGGGACTCAGCATGAATGGAGGCAGGGCACCAGAAACTGAGCTGGTAGCTTTCACTGATGCTGAAGGTGTGGATAAAGATGAGATGGCAGTAGCAAGAGTGGTTATTGTGGAGGAAGAGGAAGCTGGGATTTTGCCAGGCCCACCTAAGGCGTACGGGCCAGGGTACATCAAGCAGGTGTCTTCCAATTGGCCATGGGGTTGCTGGAAGTAGGCTGAGCCTGCCCCCATGAAGAGGGGGTGCCCCAGTGACCCACCCAGAGAACCTAACATGGCTGGGTTGAGGCCCAGTGGAGGGAGGCTGTAGCCCCCTGTGAAGGGTAAGCCTTGCACATGGGGAGGTGAGGAGTGTTTGCCAGGTGCTGGCCTCTTGCTGGCTCGCTCATCCATGGATGGGCTGGAGACTTTGCGTTTGGTGCCCATTCGTAGGTCTTGGGGAGCATTGGATTCCATGCTGTGTTGGGCCTTGTTAGCCAACAAGGCACCATGGTGGCTTTTTGCCATGTGAGCATTTTCACTGGTCAAACTACCGCGGTCATTGATGTTAGCTAGCTTGCTGCTTGCCAGGTTGTTAGTGTTGTTTCCAGCATTTGTGAGGCTCTCTGTTGCCCTCTCCTCAGACCCTGGTTTATCTCCAGCTGGCTTCTGAAAACTGGATCCCGTGCCAACTGTGTAACGCTGTAACTCACTAATGATCTCTGGGCTGTCAGGAGAAAGGGAGCGAGTCTTGTTTTCGGAGGGTATCTGCTGCTGCCTGTCAGATGACACACAACCGTTGCTGCCATTTTTTGACACCTCCTCTGGCGGACCCTGGGACTCTGAAAAGAGTAAATAAGGGCTCAGTAATTTGCAAATACCAAGCTCTTCTTACAAAATGGGGATTCTGATATAATGGAATGGAATTATGTAAACCATAAAAATCAAATGATTACTACGTGGTCAACAAAAACAAAAAGAGCATTTCCAACGTTGACATTGAAGTCCTAATAATACACAATTTCATGTAGAATAAGGCTTTTGCATGGAATCGAAACTATGGTTGAAAAAACAGTAAACAACAAATTAGTCAAATATCAAACAGATTTTATTTACTTATCACTCTAAGATCTTAGTTTAGAAAGCAGAAACCATCTAAGAGACAAGAGCTCATCTTATTCACTAGTAAACATTTCCTGCCAATGTTTTTTAACACATTTGTGTAGCCTTTGGATGGCATAGCAGCATATATGAGTCTAAAGTTTTTTAATAACTGCTTGTGTCACCAGAACTACCTGTGTGCTGAGTAATTTAATGTCCTTTTAATTAAGCGTACTAATTTAGCTTACCTTTTGGTGGCACTGTGGTGTTCTCTTCCCCCATCTTGGCTTTGTTGGCAGCTCTGATGGCGAAGATGCGGCCATCAGATGTCCTGATGTAGGTCCCTGCCAGAGAGAAACAAGGTGAGGAGTTCTGTTTGAGAACTGCAGGAGTTTTGTTCTGTCCAGCTTGTTGAGAAAATTCTTCTCAGCTGGACTGCTGGTTAGTAAAACATTAAATAGTAGTGCTCAAAATAGGACACAACCCTATTTGGAAGAAGCCTTTAACAAAATTGTATTTTCAGCACTGGCTCTCAATCCCGTCCACTGGATCCCACAGTACTGCTGGTTTTCAGTTATTCGGAATACAAAATCTCACTGATTGGAGGCTTGAATAACTGATAGAATAGAAAACCAGCAGTACTGCAGGTCCTGTGGACCGGAGTTGAGAACCACTGAGTCGTAGCATTGTGAAAGGATCCATTTGTTTTTAGCATCCGATGGAAGCTGTAACACCTGCTACATCTATCGATTGCGAATAGATATTAAGGAATGCAGAAAACTATGCTATGGATAGCAAAAATCTCTTCAAATCAGCCTTTTTGAATATTATTACCATTATGTTTCTTACTTATATGAAAGTTTTTTGACATGTTTCACAATAATAAGCAGCGAGTGGTTACCTTTGGTTCCTCTGATGACATGGATGCTCTCCCCAGCACTGATCCTGGCCTGGACGTCTGTGGAGCTGTTGGTTCCTGGGATCACTATGTCTGCAGAGGGGGCCAAGGAGACATGTCAAAATGTGTGGCGAAGGTAAAGTAAATTTGTACAATATATTAGATAGAGGGGGAGTGCGATGAATAAAATATAAGCGGGTGAAAAAGGCATTTGAGCTTGAGGTTTTTTTTGTTGTTAGTTCAATAAGTTTGCGCGCATGCCGAGTTGAGCTCAGTGGGACACTCAACATAAAAAACACGAGGGACAAAAGAACACGCTAGACAATCTAAAAATATCTATAAGACAGTATCTTCATACTTGGGGTGACACATAAGAAGAAGGCAAAAACTTCAAAATTTATGACAAAACAGTAGATAGCAGGATTCAACTAGTGTTGTCACATATTTAGCATTGCATTGTCGAGGAAGGTAAGAAAAGAAAAAAAAACCCAACTTATTGACATAACTATATTAAAAGGGAAAACGAGTGGATGTTGACCCAAAAGGGTGGTACGAAGGGATGACATGAAATATGTCTGGCAGTTAAATTTGACTCAAATGAATAGGTGGGCCAAGGATAAGTGGACAAGGGACACAAATAAGGGTAGACATCCATCCATTATCCAAACCGCTTATCCTACACAGGGATGCTGGCGCCTATCCCAGCAGTCATTGGGCAGACAGGAAAACGAAAATAGGTGAAATACTGACGGAGACAGAAAAAGAGAAAAAAAGAACATGGCTTATACTCTGTGCCTACCAGTAGTCGTGACTATCTTCTGAACAAACACGCCGGCCTTCTGCAGGTAGTTGACGGGAAAGCCTCCGAGGCTACACTCCGACGATGCGTTGCTAGGGGTGGAGCTTGCAGATACCTGGCTTGGCACCGTGGGAACTGAAGTTGACTGGACCGGCCGGACACCAGCCACCGGCTTCTCCTCCACGCGGGGAGGGGGGCGCCTGAGGAGGGAGGGGAAACAGAACCGCAGACAGGGAAGAAAGGTTCAGCTGCAGATTTAACTGTAATAAAAAATATTCAGTAAAGTTAATTCTTACACTTAAATAAAAACTGTGCAGTCAATAAACATCAAATTTTAAAGTATATTCCTTTTTTAGCCTTGCAGGATCTACTTTTAAAATGTTTTTTTTTTTAATGTCAAATATTCTTGCAGTGCTGTGAGGACTGAAGTAAGGTTTCCCTCAAACTCAAGTATTTTTTGGCTCCTTTTTGGGTCTTCATCTGCATCTGTACTCATTTTTCAACAGCACCTTGACATTACCTGGAGATAGGCTAATCATTCTTGTGGACCAATTTTAGAAATTCTAACACAGATGTTTTGTGTTGGCAGCCAATACGCATATTTGTGTGTTCAGTCATAATTCTTGGGGTGGGGGTGGTAGGGGTTGGAATGAAGACCCTGGTCAGTGTTAAGGGGTGGCTGGAGAGGGGTAAGGCTACACCAAACAACAACAACAGAGTTATAATAGTAACAGTTATACCTTCATTTCTGCACAACAATTTTTGTTGGCTGCAAACAAGTATTTTTTTTTTAAATTAATCAGCTGAGACACTTACCAGTTTCTCTGGCTGAAGGCAGGTATGTTGGTGAGACTCTGGTCACTGGCAGGGTAATAGTGGGCATAGGATGGGCGGGTGTATGGGACCGATGCCCTCTTCTCCTCCTCGTAGCCCTTCTTGGCGGCTTTCTTCTCCTCACTGCTGAGCTTCAGCTCCCTGCGGTCCATCAGCAAGGACTCATGG
Organism: Lampris incognitus; assembly: GCF_029633865.1. Taxonomy (NCBI): domain Eukaryota; kingdom Metazoa; phylum Chordata; class Actinopteri; order Lampriformes; family Lampridae; genus Lampris; species Lampris incognitus. The sequence goes on from NC_079212.1 coordinate 35,106,362, forward strand.
GGGAACGGCTGCTAGAGAGAGAGCAAGAGAGAGCGCGCGAGAGAGAGAGATGATTATAAGGGGGTTTATTTGATACACGTGTGTGTGTGTGTGTGTGTGTGTGTGTGTGTGTGTGTGTGTGTGTGTGTGTGTGTGTGTGTATGTATGTGTCCTGTTGTCCATCTACCTTAGTAATCAGGTGAGGGTAAAGGATCAGGGCCTTCCTGAGCACCACCTCCATGTTATCTTGAGAACGCAGACAGACGTGGGAGGGGTCTGGCTCCTCCTCCACAAAGTGGAGCAGAGACTCCACCTCCCGTCGGGTGAAGGTTAGCACAGGGTTCAGGTCATCCACCACACGGTCTAATAGGAGGGTGAATGAGGGAGCAAGAGAGAGAGAAAGGGAGAGAGAGGAAGAGGAGTAGAGGGGAAAGGGGGGATGAAGCAGACAGAAAAGAAAGAGGGAGTGTTGGAGAGAGATGTAAAGATGAGGAGAAGAGACGGAGATAGATTCAAAGAAACAAAATTGGAAGAGGAGACAAGGGGGGAGAAGAAGAAATGAGAAGAGAGCGAGGCAAGGAATCAGCAAAGGGAGGGACGGAGGAGGAGAGGAAAAAGGGGAAAAGAGAAAGATGAGAGGTGGATGGACAGACGTGAGGTAATGAGTAGTGACAGAGGGATCAAGGAAAAAAGGGAGAGTAAGGAGTTGTTAATTACTGAAAACATTTACAGATAGTCATTTAAAATCTTTTTGGAAAATCAAATCCTGAGAGAAGAAATTTGGTGCAAAACATTACTATCCAAAACAGCAAACTGCCTTTAGAGCCACGGGGAAACAAAATGCTTCACTTGGAAAACCAGTGAGTAAATTATCGCCCAATCCATCGAGCAATGATAGCTGGGTAGATAGCGGAAACTGAACTAGATCGGAGCGCACTAGAGAGATGGATAACAAGGGAATGAGAGATGATGAGAGAATAAGCGACCTCTCTCTGTCTCTGAACAGTGAAAACACTTGAAACGGTTTACTCAGTCAGACAAAAGCCACTTAACAGAACGGCCCTGGCTGAGCACGAAACTAGCTGCATAATGCTGTCTGAGGCACTCCAGTGAAGAGGGGGAGGAAGACATGCACAGATTCAACATTTATATGCAAAATCACCACAACCCCGACATGTCAGCGGGGGAAACTATCACCACATCTACTTTGTAAAATAAGCTCGATGGATTCGTCGACTGATCGCTGGTTTTTGACGATGGGCAGATGCATCGATACGATAACCCGCAGCGTGCGCCCTCTACTCACCAGACATGCCCTGTTTGGAGATCTGGCGGTCGTAGATCTTCTTCTCAAGGGTGAAGTCACACACCAGCCGGTAGATGTGGCAGGGTTTCCTCTGGCCGTAGCGGTACACACGGCAAACCGCCTGGGCATCGTGGCAGGGGTTCCAGGAGGCGTCGAACACCACCACACGGTTCGCCCCGATAAGGTTCACTCCCAGACAACCAGCCCTTGAGGGACAAAGAGGTATAAATGAATCTGTCAACGAGTTTGTTGAATTGTGTGTGTGTGTGTGTGTGTCTGTGTGTGTGCGCACATTACCTGGTAGACAGAAGGAAGACCCAGGCGGATGTGTTGGAGGGGTCGTTGAACTGGTTGATCAGTCTCTCTCTCTCTGACGCGGTCGTACTCCCGTCCAGTCCTTGAAACAAATTATGCAACAAATAGTAAGTGAAGGCAGTCCATGGCTCCGTTTAATGCAGATTTATTTACTTTAATACATTTGATGGGGGAGATTTGCTTCAGCAGCGGTTCAGTTAGGGAAGTGCTGTGCAGCAGCTTGATGCCAGAGCAGACAGAACAACAGAGACGATCAACGCCAAGGATGGATACGACTAGAGTAACTTCTATGATACTGCTGGTAAAAATACTTGTAATATGAAATTAGTGACATATTCTCGAACAATGTCGGAAGCATTTGAGTAGCATCAACCCTGTTTCAAAATGAACAATGACCCAAAATCAATAACTTGAAAGATAAATGTGATGAAATGAAAAAGAAGAAAATGTAAATATATATATATATATTATACTTTATAACCAAAGACCTTGGTCATCAAAATGCCTTTAAAGGCCTCCCCTTCACTTTAAAGTTTGTGATTGATAAATCTAAGGACTATTTTTATAAAATGTGTTTTTAAAAAAAGATGAATTTGATAAAAAGACATTAAAGATTCTTTGAAAACTGTTTTGTGTAGCTACTTTCTGCTGTCGGGTGTCCTTCGAGAGCTAACAAATGACGGTCCTCGCACGAGCTTGAAATCAAGAATGACCAGCAGGTGGCAGTAGTCAAGCTAAGTTAATGACAGCTAATGCCACAGAACCAAATCACATTTAATGAATGAACAATGAAGAAACTGATTCTTACTTTTACACAACCTCTAAGCTATGCAAACTTTGTATCATCATAAGAATAAGCAATGGCTGGCAAATTAAGTGCATTTTTATCTCAAAATTACACAGTGCAAAAAATAAACCTGTTGTCAAAATGTTGATTTCGGTCCCTTTTGCATAATGTCTCATTTGTCTAGAGGTTTAAAAACTCTGCATGTCTGCCCCCTTTCCTCTGCCACGCACCTTCATGGCTAAAGCTGAGTTTATTAATATGTACAAGAGTCACTTGGTGAGTCATGGAGAGGACAGATGGTCCCAAAATTTATTCCACTCAGTGTATATGTTACCAATAAATAAATAAATAAATGATCAAGACAGAAATGTCACAGATAACCCACTTACTGTAGTAGTTGAGGTTGCGGACCCAGTTGTGGTTGGGCCGGTCGTTGCCTGAGGAGGGTACGGGTCTTTTGGCCAGGAACTCCTCAATCACCGTCAGTGTGGACAAACTCTGACTGCAGCAGGAAGAAGGCAAAAGGAGGGAAAAAAACACTCAGAAAATTCAAATTGACACTTATAAGGTTGGTTATATTCAGTTTTGAGTGTGAAGTTCATTAAAACAAAGGGATTTAAATCACACACAGACTTTTCAAAGTCCTTATACTACCTCAGATTCTTAACTTGTTTTTTTTCTTTGATTGGAATAACAGATTGAAATGAATGGAAAGAGAGCTTTTGGTAGTCTATGTAGTTTTCAGCTGTTTCAATGCACATAGAAACACTGCTATCCAAAAAATATAACCTGCAAAAATTGTTACTTTGCTGTCTAGGTTTAAAAAAAAAAACAAAAACAAAAACAAAACATGAATCTTAGCTGTTTACTTTTATCAGTCTGCTTGTTTATCACTGTGCAAATCTTACTATAACTGTGCAAAACATCTACGACCACCGGTGTCCATATGAGCTTGTTGGATTTTTTTTCTGACTTACCTGAAGACAAGGATTTTGTCTCCCTTCTGCACGCTCTCCTCGATCAGGTGAAACAGGAGCACCATCTTTGCCGAGTTCTCCAGAATGCCGGCATTGTAGTTATACATGATATCTTTTGCCTGGGGAGGAGAAAAAAAATGCTATAACTTCCATTCATTCAAAGGACACTGACTGCTGGGATAGGCTCCAGCATCCCCGCAACGCTGAGAGCAGGATAAGCGGTTTGGACAATGGAATAGATGGACTCTTATTCATCAAACATTATATTTACTCCATTACATTATATATAAACATTATATATCTAAGGCATTTGGCTAATACTCCTCGTGACATAGTGGGAGGAAGTAGAGACTAATGCATTATCTTTTGCTTGTCAATCGTACAAGCAAGGCATAGCAAGGAGTTCAAGGTCTAGAGCCACATATATAGTATCTATAAAGCGTATTGGCTCCAAGGATGACTCGTGCCTCAAGAATGTATTGTCCTGACTGAATGGAAAGATAACCCACTAACTAAACAAGCACAGCACAAAGTACAGAGAATGTCCAGATACTATCTATGATAAGCAATGTTACGAAAATCCCTGAGGTACAAATTGCCCCCAATTCTTTCTGATTTAACAGGGAATAATGCCAGATAGCAAACTAATTTCCAGTCACTGAGCAGAAATGTTAATTTAGCAAACAAGCGAAGTTACACAAAGTAAAATAAATAAAGACACTAGATGCCTATTAAGGTCCTTGTCTCCAACTGCAGGGCTTTGGACGTACCCATTCATAAGTGATGACCTGATTGGCCTTCTCTTGCAGCTGGTTGAGACTCAGTCCACCAATGGGGTTGGGGTTCTCCAGCGGTTTGACCTTTTGATTGCTTCCCGTCGGGCAGCGGGTGGGACCTGTTGAGGTGATGTCATCGAGGTCCAGGTCCTGCTCATTGGCCAGGTTCTCCTTCTGTAAGGCCTCATACAGCACATCTGGATGGTTCCAAATCTACATAACGACAGAAGATAAAATAAATCAATAACCTCCAACCGGGACCTCGAACAACAACACAGCTTGCTGATTATAGAAGTCGGTCTTGTGCATCATTATGGGGGCTCATCTATTTCACACATCAACATGATTAACAGTCAGCAGCCACAGAAATCCTGTTGGTTGTCTTCATTACATTTTAGCAGCTGAAAGCCTGTTTGTGTAAATTACTGACAGATGACATGCACAACACTGGAAGACCATTAGAGTTTCTTTTTAATTGTTTTTGTGTTTGTAAATAAAAAGAAATGTGTTCTAATGGTACTTTTCTATTTCAATGATGCTACAACATAGCAAATGCTATATCTGACCCTTTCTCACAATTCTTTTCTCTTTCTCTCACACACGCACTTCTCACCTTGCAGCAGACACAGAAGGCCTTCAGTGGGTTGAGGCTGAGCCAGCCTGTGTTTCCTGCCTCCCTGAAGCGGTTCATGAACTCAGTGTAGAGCGCCCTCTGGAGGGGAGAAAGGCGCACCAGGATCACATGCTCCTCTTTGGATGGCAACTGGTCTCTGAGCACGTCGTGGCCGCGTCTGGAAGACAGAAGTCAATTCAAACACAGAAGAATAATTGAGAGCGTGTAACTGCATTTACTTGGTGACACAGCCTCTAGCCAAACTCACTTTTTCCAAGTATTTTTCACCCCTTCCCTTATAAAGTTGAAATAGGCATTTAAAGAGTGTTCTTGGAAAGGCACTACCACTAACTATTTTGGCACGTTAGGACATCTTAGGAAGATTATTTTACCTCAAAATATTCCACTTGTTGTATAAAGAATATCATTTCTAAACTATTTTGCTGAAGTTTGGCATACTTCATCTGATGCATGCAAGTGTCTTACAGTACCTTGAGTGCAAACTATTTTTAGTATTCATTCAAAAGCAGTGTTGCCATTGTGATACTGTCATTTTTACACCATGTGAGCAACGGGACCACATATTCACTATGAAAAGATTAGTGGACTTTTCTCCTTCAGATCATTTCCTTCATTTTTGGTACGAACATTGTGTGAGCTTTGAGGCTTTTCCTCTTATGTTAATGCACAGTGATCAGTCAGTATACACACTTACAAATGTAAATATTATTTAAAATTCTCATAGAAAACATTGACATCCTGGTTGAAATCCTCTATTCCCCCATTTCATCTTTTCTCTCTATCATCTTTGCACTCAACAAGCAGAAAACAGTGAAAAAACGTATTTGTTTAAAATAATAATAAAGATTTATATAACACTTTTCAAAACAAAGTTACAGCGATTTACAAGACAAAATAAAAAATGGTAGACAAACAATGATAAAAACAATTTGAAAATAGTTTAAAAGTCAAACAACATTGGGAAGGAAATATAAAAACAAGAGGAGCTGCACATGAGGAAAAATAAAAATAATAAGTACAATAAAATAATGTATAAGAATTAAAATAATCAACTAGTAATAAAATATAAATGAGTTAAATGAATGATAAATTCAGACCAATAATCCTGAATAAGCATTCTTATAAAAGTATATTTTCAAGATGGATTTAAAAGAGGATAAGGGACTGGCCAGTCTAATCTCCTCAGGGACGTTGCTCCAGCGTGTAGAGCCCTAACAGAAGAAGTCAGGTCACCGTTGGGCCTCAACGTGGATTATGGAATGGTTAGCAGAGCCTTGGTTGAGGACCTCAGGTTGCGACCCAGCATGTATGGTGTCAGAAAATCTGAAATTTACTTGGGTGCGAGTTCAGAGTGGGCCTTAAAAGTTAATAAAATCAAAATCAATTCTAAAATTTACTGGGAGAAAATGAAGAGAAGCTAAAATTGGAGCCATATGCTCTCTTCTCTCTCTCTTTTTTTTTGGTTTTGATGAGGAGTCTGTCTGTTGCATTTTGGACAAGACATAATTTATGTAGACTCTATTGACTCAGAGATGTGTACAGGGAGTTACAATAGTCAAAACAAGAGGAAATAAAAGCATTATGACGGTCTCTAAATTTCAACTGAATAGAATTAAACTGATCTTGGAGAGTCTCCTGAGCTGCAAAAAACACGATTGGACAACAGAGTTAACATGCTTGTTCAATCTGAGGTGATTATCAAAGATGACGCCAAGATTTTTGCAGTTTTGGGCTGTATTTTGAGACAGAGAGCCCAGATGTTTTGAAGTATTAGAATAAAATGTGTCAGAGCCAATAATAAGTACCCCAGTCTTATCAATATTTAGCTGCAGGACATTCTGGGCCATCCAGCATTTGAGATCATGCATGCAGTTGTGGAGTGTATTAATTTGATTAAAATCATTAGGGTTAAAAGAGAGGTACAATTGAGTATCATCTGCATAGGAATGGAAGCTCACATTATGCCTGCGAATGGCATACCCCGGGGGTATCATGAAGAGAGTGAACAAGTGTTCCAAGGACAGACCCCTGGGGAACCCCACAGATCAACTTTACAGAGGATGTCTGTGACTTGCCGATGGCTACCCTAAAAGATCTATCTTGCCAGTATGAAAAAAAAAAAAAGTTTAAAACTGAACCAGCAATGCCAACCCAAAATGTATGACCACCAAACATAACTATTTTTCTGATCAATTCTGGTTTACTTTTCAAGGATATAGCAGGGTTTTTTTTAGAGGACAGTGATGCGATTCATGTTACCAGTTGCTGTGATTGCCTCACCTCTGTACAAATCCTTCCAGCAGGCTGTGGAGAACGTGGCTCCTGTACCTCATCAGCTGGACGTCCTGAGGGGTGCTGTCCACACACTGCCCATTCAGAATAGGACGTTCAAACATGTTGCTGAACTCCTGACGTGTGCCTGAAATTTCACATCAAGACAGGTTTCAGTGTAAGCCATCTAAGACGGCAATCAAGGAATTGGATACTTATATAGCTTACACAGAAAAAAAACAATGATATTGTAATAGTAGGATAAGTATTATTGCATTAAAGCATTGAAGGTTCTATGAAATGGTATTTAGAGCACAGCAAACTTCTGCGATTTGACGTATATCCAAATGAAACAGGACTGTCAGGTGGGATTTTGTGAAGGGGAGAGATTGATTTGACTGACAGTCAGTAATGGACATTTTTAGAAGACTGTGGACATTGAAATACTATTGGTTGGTTTCAATTCGGAGGCATAAGACCACTTATCTTCTCTCAATCTTGCACCTCATTCACAATACATTTTTGTTTTAAGTTCCGGTTGATGTAAATAAATAATTACCATATTTGCCAGGAAGAGAAAAATATTATTCTTATAAAAACAAAAATGATTTTATTTGTGAATTTCTAGAATAGGAATTTACAAAAAAGAAGAAATTCACTACTGTTAAATAGATGCAAATTAAGTGTAGTTACAAAATGAAACATGAATGAAAGTACACTTTTTTAATTTCATGGGAACAAAAGGGTTGTGAAAGTAAATTTGCATAAAACATTAAGAGTTATCATTTATTCATTGAGTATTTGTTTCTTTATGCCTGTGTTAAGGCCAAATATGCCTTAAAGGAAGTCGTGTTATATGGTACTAGGGTCTGCCTGCTTAAATCTTTCAATACCTTGTAATCCTATATGCCCCCCCCTAACGTGAGATGACTAGATGTTCAATCTATGGCATAGGCATGGAAAAAACTATATTCATTAGTTAGCTGAAGTTAACCAATGACAAGACCTTTCTTGGTCTGGGAAAAAGGCACATGAGGAAGGGATCTCTGTGTGATTGAGAATAAAGGTAGCTAACCTATGAGGTGTTCTGCTTGTATTCTCCATATTGTATAAAATACAAATGATCTTTTATCATCAATCATCAGTGTTTTGTGTAATTATTTCTGAGTTTTGAGTGTTCAAAGGCAAATTTCCACAACAGGGTTCACACTAAGGGGGGAGGGGGGGCAGAAATAAGAGAACTTATAATGCTTGTAATTTTTCAGCCTTGAAAAAACAAAGCAACAGCTTCTTCCTGGCAATTTAAGTTATTTTTAGGATATTTATCAAAAACCATTAACAACTCATTCTATTCTTCTCCATGTAACTATACCTGTGGAATAAGGTATGATTACTGCAGATTAATGAATTAATAATGACTGATAAATGGGATCTTGATTCTTACCCAGGAAGTCAGGTCTAACAAAGTCCACCATGCACCAGTACTCAATGAGGTTGTTCTGGAGTGGGTAGCCGGTCAGAACCACGCGGCGTCTGGTCCGAATGTTCTTCAGAGCCTGGGAGGTGCTGGCGTGGCAGTTCTTGATCCGATGACCCTCGTCGCAGATCACCACATCTGGGCCAGGTCGGGACAAGGCTCTCTCGATGCCTGTAGGAGTAGGGTTGGTTATACATCTGATGGTCATTATCAACAGTGTGATATATCAGTTTGATTCAACCAATTTTTGTCATTTTTAGTGTCTTCCATCTTCCTTTGGAGACCTCTGATTGAGAGGTTCTGATACTCATACGTATATGTGTACTCTTAAAACTTTCCCCCTTCTTCCTCTTTTCCTTCCTCACCATCATTTTCAAGTAGTTTTTGTTACCTGATTGAGGTTACCAGTACTTCTTCCTCCCCCTCCCTCTTTCCCCTGCCATTTCCCTCTCACATCTTCTGTCTTCCCCATCTTCTATCTGGCTTCCTCACTCGCACCATCTTTCCCAAGACCCCACACCCATCCGCACTGTTCTACCTCCCCGTCTCCTCTTTCGTTACTCTCTCACTCTCCTCAATCATTTCCTCTGTCCCAAGTCTTCTATCTCTCAACTATTCTTCAGCAGGCCAAGCAGGATGCCTACAGCAGTGGGGATAGAGCCCTGTACAAGCAGGCTAGAAATTCACTGACAAAGGAGATCAGAGTAGTTACAAGAAGATACAATGAAAAGCACGTTTTCAACCAACGACCCTGTGTCAGTGTGAAGGGGCTTACAGACTTCATAAACTAAAGAACAAACTATATAAAAACAGTTTCTTTCTGTGGGCTGTCATTCAAATGAATGCTTGACACTGTCAAATAAATCCAACCATTTGTATACACTGTACTGTACATTGTACGTATACTGGTACGCTCTGTCACGTCCATCTACCTCAGGCATGTATGTAAGTAACCTGCTAACATTTATTTCAGCATCTCTGATATATTCTCTGCACCATTGTACTTTATCGCCCTTATTTTGCCTGTGTAAGTCAATCCTTTTATATAGATCTGAAGACTGTTGTGTTGTTATTCTATGTTAAGTACACTGAAAGAGCCACAAAACTGGAGTTACATTCCGTGTATACACAAACCTACATGACCAATAAACATGATTCTGAAGACCATCCCCTTATGCTGAGGCAAACAAAGACCTGGCCGATGGCCCGAATATCTTCTTTTGCAGATTTGAGAGAGACAAATTCACCCCCCCCCCCAACAACAGCCCCCACCACACCTCTGGCACCCCACTACTAAAGCATCGGGTCCGGGTCCAGACAGCGTCTCCCCATCCTGTCTTAAAGCCTGTGCTGACCAACTGGACCCAATGTTCACGCAGATCTTCAACACATTCCCAGGGCTGTTTGAAGTCCTCTCCTGCTTCAGACGCTCCACCATCACCATGGTGCCAAAGAAACCTTCCATCACGGGATTGAATGACTACAGGTCTGTTGCTCTGATGTCTGTCAGCACTGGTGCTCCCCAGGGATTTGCCTTCTCCTCACTTCTCTTCTCACTCTACACCAACGACTACACCTCCAAGGACCCAGCTGTTAAACTACTAATGTTTGCAGATGACACTAAGGTCATTGGACTCATCCAAGATGGTGACGAGTCTGCATATCGGTGGGTGGTTGAGCAGCTGGTGCTCTGGTGTAGTCAGAACAACTTGGAGCTGAACATGCTCAAGACTGTGGCGATGACAGTGGACTTTAGGAGATACCCCTCTGCACTGCTTCCCCTCACAATATCCAACAGCCCTGTGTCAACCGTGGAGACCCTTCAAGTTTCTGGGAACTACCATTACCAGAGACCTGAAGAGGGAGTCCAACATCAACTCCATCCTCAAAAAGGGCCAGCAGAGGATATTCTTTTGGTGGCAATAGAGGAAATCTGGTCTACCACAGGAGCTGTTGAGCCAATTCTATACTGCAGTCATCGAATCTGTCCTGTGCACATCCATCACGGTCTGGTTCGGAGCAGCAACAAAACAGGATAGGAACAGACCGCAGTGAACAGTAAGGGCAGCAGAAAAAAATCATTGGCGCTCCCTTGCTGACACTGCAGGACTTGTATACCTCTAGAGCCCAGAAATGGGTGAGCAGAATCAGCACGGACCCCCCCAAACCCAGGACAAGGTCTGTTTGATCTCCTACCCTCTGGCAAACGCTACAGGGCAATGGGCACCAAAACCACCTGACAGAGGAACATGTTTTTCCCACATGCCATGTCTCTCATGAACACTTAACAATATGGTGCAGGAATAGACACTTATTATGTAAATATGACACTTTGTAAATAGCCTCCTCTGGTCAATGTTTCTCACCTACATATCGACGATGTGCACTACCTCCTTAAACCAGAGGTGCAATACAAATATTTTTGCAATACAAATGTACAATTGTAAATACACACACAACTGCTAATTTGCCTCCAATGTCCTGCTGTTGTTCCATTTATTGCTTGTTTTTTTTCCCTCATTTGTTGTTCTTGTCTTGTGTGAGTGATGTCTGCAAGTGCTAAAAGCTGCTGTGTACCGGAGTCAAATTCCATGTGTGCATGCACACTTGGCCAGTAAAATTGATTCTGACGCCCCCCCCACACACACACACTCCTTTCTGTCTCTTTCTATCCATCAATTCAATTCAGCTCAATCCAGTTCAGTTCCATTCAATTCACTTTATATTGGTATGACACAAATGATAGATTTGCATTGCCAAAACATGGCCAACATATATTTAGAGTATATGAACAATATATGAGTAATACCCACTGATGAAGAACATCTGCCAACATCATCTATCTGTCTCTCTCTCTCTCTAACCTTTGAGCAGCTCTTGGTGCCTGTCCTCTTCGTCCAGGTCGATGACGATGGGTCCTGCTGTTTTCTTGCTCTTCTTCTTCCTCCCTGCGACAAAGCTCTTCTTCAGGGACAGCAGCCGGTACATCTCATACCCCATCAGCAGTACGCCTCCGTCCTGTGCCCAGTCCTCCACCACCTTTGCCCGTGTCGCTGTGGTCCTGCAAGGTTGGGGGGGGTTATGTTATTTGTCTCTACATGTTTTTTCAATACCTCAATGCATTGAAGACAGAGTAAGGTCACTTTTGCTCGTTTTACTTATTCAAGTTCTGATCCATGAAGTTGGACTTTGTGAGAACATGCTGCTTTTTTGTCCATACTTTGCTGGTAAAGGGCTGTTCTGAGTCTCGTGATTGTATTAAGGGAGCAATGTGTAATATTTCACATTTCTTAAAAACGTGATGCCGAGTGGTAAAAGGGTGAAATAAAGTGAATACTTAACAGCCCGCAGCACTTCCTGATTCTGCATTCAAAAACAGAAGCACTGAGCTAAGCTGAGCTGGCTGACTGGCGGGCTGTTGTTTTTGTTGTTGTTTGAGAGCTCGTGATATGCCACCCCTGAGACTTACCTACTGCCAACAGTCCTCAGCAAACTATGTCGCAATCAGGGCAAACTGAGATCCATTGAAGCCATTTGAAAATGGCAATGCTGGCAAACATCTCTATTTGAATTTGTTTGTCTTGTCTATTTTGATTTGCACTTGTTACTCAGCTTTGAATGCCGGAGGTCAGCATTCAGGTGCAAAGGTTACTTAGCCCCTTTAAATCTGTGTCTACACGCCTGTATCCCGCTTCCATTCTCCATGTCATTACTTTCTCATGTTGCACGCCAGCGCCACATCTGGTTTTGAAGATCACAATTATTTTTTGTCTAAACCTGTCACTTTCTATATCCAGCATGAAGAAAAGGAAAACAGCTGCTCGTACATGACAAGCAGAACCATAGCAACACACAAAGACAAACAGTTGAATGACAATCATTGTTTTGTTTTTTTAATGTATTTTCTTAGTGTTAGTGATTACTGATCAGTGATTTAATAATTTTTCACTGCTGTTTCTCTCGATATCAACTGTGCTGCAAAGTGCTTTTGCAATATTTCTAATCGTTAAACAGCCAGGGTGCGTTTTGAACTGAACTGTGAGAGCGACAGAAAAAGAGGTCACTGTGTCAGTTTATGACAAGGCTGTCACATGAGAGCAGGCACGTTCCTTATTCTCCTTTTCATTTTCTTTATCTCCCCACCGCTTAAATCCCAGGCACCCGTGATTTAGCAGAGCATTAAAAAGACAGTCAGAGAGACAGAGCAAGAGAGAGAGAGTGTGCTTTCTCATGTCTTCTCTATACACAGTGTGTTAAAATACATTTAAGGATATATATATGAGTAAAATAGTAAGATATAGATCTAGTATGCTGGATACTTTAACATGCTGTTAAATGTATCTCAATGTCTTCATTCCAGCTACACTTAAGTCTCAATGCTGACGCGTTTCTAGCACAGCTTATTTGTTCAGATACATTCCGATATAGAGTACAATAATTTTTTCTTCTGATTTCTCTTTAGACTTTTTTTCTTGTGTCTGAGTAAAAACAGTATGTATGTTGTGTACAGTACTATTTATAATGAGACTAATTAGGATGAAGGGGGAAATATTTCTCCAACCACTGTAAACCTCAAACAGTTTAGCATCAGATCCAGTAAACTTATTTACTTTAAAAATGAAAAACAGGGGCGTTTGGGTAGCATAGCGGTTTATTCCATTGCCTACCAAACCGGAGCTCACCGGTTCGAATCCCAGTGTTACCGCCGGCTTGGTCAGGCGTCACTACAAACACAATTGGCCGTGTCTGCGGGTGGGAAGCCAGATGGGGGTATGTGTCCTGGTCGCTGCACTAGCGCCTCCTCTGGTCGGTTGGGGCGCCTGTTCAGGGGGAGGGGGAACTGGGGGGAATAGCATGATCTTCCCATGCGCTACGTCCCCCTGGCAAAACTCCTCACTATCAGGTGAAAAGAAGCGGCTGGCGACTCCACATGTATCGGAGGAGGCATGTGGTAGTCTGCAGCCCCAGATCGGCAGAGGGGGTGAAGCAGTGACCAGGATGGCTTGGAGGAGTGGGGTAATTGGCCAGGTACAATTGGGGAGGGGGGAAAAAAGGGGGGAAAGAGGCAAATAAAGATACTGTTCTTTCTCTGATCACCATGTGACCTTGTTACTACTCTTTATGCATTTTCCAATTGGCATTATGATTATGGTGCGTTAGGTTGCATCTACAGATTTGCTTGGACGGTGAAGATTAACTCAGTTCTTCTCTGCTCTGTTACGCCCACTCGGAAGGCAGCTAGGTTTCGCCCCATACGCAAACACTGGAGCAAGGAGGAGTTGATGCGTCGCTCTCTTGCTTGACACTTACTTGTGCTCATCATTGAGGATGTGAACCTTGAAGCTGCGAGGCGTCACTAGGATGGGGTTCGTATCCGGGGGCAACGTCTCAGGGGGAGGGATCCACATGTTGAACTCAGACAGCCAGTTCTGTAACGTGTTCACCTGGTTGGCAGAGATGAGGTAAAGATGAAAAGAAAGAGAAATGGAAAAAAAAACGAGAGTGAGGGATAATGCTAAGTAGAGAGAATACACAACTAGACAGACAGACAGACAAACAGACAATTTTCTAACCTTTACTTTCTGTTTTCATGGCCATTCATTATTTACACAGCCACTCTTATATCATCATGTCTACTGAAGCACAGTGAATCTCTTTGTGAACATCTGAACATTCGTTCATTCATGTTTTGCTCATTCACTGACTCTTGCGCTCCCCTTTAAAGAAAACCTACAGTGAATATAATGTTTACTGGCATGACGGAGAAAACAGTGCTGGACATGAGTGCCGTAGCAGAGCTCCTTTACTCATCATTTGTTTAAGTGTTCAAATTCATTCACTCTGGTACTCACGGGTACGATGGCGAGCACAGTGTGCGCCTGCGTGTGTCGGAACAGGACATCGATGAAGGTGATGACTTGCAGCGTTTTGCCCAGGCCCATGCTATGGGCCAGGATACAGCCGAACCCGCTGCTGCTGCCAAAACGCTCTTCAGACTCCACCAGATTATCATACAGGAAACGGATACCGCCAATCTGATGGAGGGAAGCAAGAGAGAATGAGAGAGAGAGAGAGAGAGAGAGAGAGAGAGAGAGAGAGAGACAGACAGACAGACAGACAGACAGACAGACAGACAGACAGACAGACAGACAGACAGACAGACAGACAGACAGAGAGAGAGGTGTATGAAGTGAGGAAGTTGACAGGAAGAAGTTGGAGAGAGATGGAGAGTGATAAAGGGATTGGGAAAAGATTAGGTCAAGATGCAGGAGATTGAGAGAAAGAAAGAAAGAGAGAAAGAAAAAGGGTGGGAAAAGAACAAAATAGGCAAAATCAGAGGTAGTATCAGTTAAAGTCTACAGTATGATCTCTAATACAATTAAACTGTACATCTTTCAAAATGGTGGCTTGCTAAGCTTGACCTTTGACGCAGGGCTCTTGTGTGATACCTGGTGAGGTTTTACTGCTCTGGCCAGCTGAGGAGAGAGGAAAATGTCCTTCTCCACGGCCGGGTGATTGACGTTGATGAGGACTCTGCCCTGGGCGTCCGGTTGGTTCAGAGTGTCGTTGACATGTGCGCCACTGGGCTCGCCCTCTTCTTCTTCGTTGGTGGGCTCGCCACTGATGCGGACGGTGTTCTCGTCCTTGTCCGAGCTCAGGTCTATCACATCTGGGGGAGTAGACAGAAGAGGAGGGAAAGGGAGTTAAGTACAGGGGATATAGAAGACGGGAACAGAAACAGAGTGACAAACTTCTCTGCTGTTCTTTAAACAGTTTCTGACCCCATAATTTGCTACCTTAGTGAACTCTGATATGTCCCTCCCTCATATTGCTCTTGCCACTTATGTAATGTTGGACCAAAGCAGAAGAACCCAGAACCTCCTCTGCAAGCAAGTTCACAGCACAAACACAATGACTGTTCATCACGAAACTGAAGGAAAAGGTTGACGGAAAGTCAAATACAAAGAAAGCAAACCAATTTTAATTTCTCCCTATATTTCATTAAACAAATTACAACATGCATTAAAATGTTTGTTTTCCTTAATTCTAATATAGACAAAACTCTTGGCAACAAAGTTTTCTTTATATGAAAAATGCAGGAAAAAAAAAAACTTGCGGTGAGGGCAACGTAACTGACCTGTAAGAACTTATTCGCATTATTATTATGCATTATTATTCGCATTGCATTGAATGGGTCTGGTTCAGGTAAAAATAACCAAAAACGGCACCCGGGTAGTGTAGCAGCCTATTCTGTTGCCTACCAACACAGGGATCGCCGGTTCAAATCCCCGAGTTACCTCTGGCTCGGTTGGGCGTCCCTACAGACACAATTGGCCGCATCTGCGGGTGGGACGCCAGATGTGGGTATGTGTCCTGGTCGCTGTACTAGTGCCTCCTCTGGTCGGTCAGGGCGCCTGTTCGGGGGCGGGGGGGGACTGGGGGGAATAGCGTGATCCTGCCACGCGCTATGTCCCCCCTGGTGAAACTCCTCACTGTCAGGTGAGAAGAAGTGGCTGGTGACTCCACATGTATCGGAGGAGGCATGTGGTAGTCTGCAGCCCTCCCCGGATCGGCAGAGGGGGTGGAGCAGCAACCGGGACGGCTCAGAAGAATGGGGTAATTGGCCGGGTACAATTGGGGAGAAAAGGGGTGAAAAAACAAAATTAAAAACAAAGGGTGGTTCTCTCAGATCTCTGACGTTTTGTCCGAATGATGAGGATGATTATTCGGGCAGCTTTATGGTTA
>NC_079212.1:35122829-35157829 GCF_029633865.1 Lampris incognitus
CCACTTCCCAGCCACGCCGATCCTCAAACCTCGGTCTTCTATCCATCCCTCACTCCAACTTAAAACGCCAAGCGCCAAGCCTCTGGAATAATCTTCCTCAATCCATGAGATTTGCTGAATCTTTGAATTGTTTTAAGCGGCTTCTAAAAACCATCTTTTTAGGAAAGCCTTTTTATAGATCCCCATCCCTGCCTTCTGTTCTGGTTCGATTTTAGCTTGGTCTGCTACTTCCTGTGCCCTGTTTTCTATTAATTCAATTTATTTTATGTATTTATTCTTATTTTCTGTATTGAGTGTAAAGCACTTTGTAACTGTGTGTTTTTAAAAGTGCTATATAAAGGGCGTCTGGGTGGTGTGGCGGTCTATTCCGTTGCCTACCAACACAGGGATCGCCGGATCGAATCCCTGTGTTGCCTCCGGCTTGGTCGGGCATCCCTACAGACACAATTGGCCGTGTCTGCGGGCAGGAAGCCGGATGTGGGTATGTGTCCTGGTCGCTGCACTAGCGCCTCCTCTGGTCGGTCGGGGAACCTGTTTGGGGGGGGGGACTGGGGGGGAATAGCGTGATGCTCCCATGCGCTACGTCCCCCTGGCGAAACTCCTCACTATCAGGTTAAAAAAAGCGGCTGGCGACTCCACATGTATCGGAAGAGGCATGTGGTAGTCTGCAGCCCTCCCTGGATCAGCAGAGGGGGTGGTGCAACGACTGGGACAGCTTGGAAGAGCGGGGTAATTGGCCGGATACAATTGGGGAGAAAAAGGGAGAGAGAAAAAAGGTATATAAATAAAACTTACTTTCTTACACACACATTGAGAAAAACCTGCACATACAGTAGTGTTGTAGTACTCGAGATCGGTCTTGGTCTCGAGACCACTTTTTAAGGGTCTCGGTCTCGTCTCGGAATCGAAAGCATTTTTACTCGGTCTTGTCTCGGTCTCGGACTGGGCGAACTCGGGATTTTGATCAAGACCGGTCGAGACCGGGCCAGCACTGTGATAACAGAGAAAAGAAGAATGCAGCTGCTGCCTTTCCGGTGTCACACACTCTTTGTGACACCCGGAGTGACACGCCCCCTGTACAGAGTGGATCAAGACGACTGGAGACGCTGTGCCCCCGGGAAACCCGCCATGAAAAATGTCGGCAAACTCAACCATCATTAAGTTTGGTTTCCAAAACCATAAGGACTTTATCTGTAAAAGGACATGCAAGCAAAAACACTCTGTAGTGTGCAAATTCTGCGGTGCACAACTCACAGAAACCGCCGGGACAACGTCAAGCTTTTATCGGCACATTGAGAGGAAGCATAAAGACAGGTAAATTAACCGTTAAATTAGCTACACTGGGAAAGTTAAAATCTGAAAATTTCAACACCCCATCCTAAGACATTGAGCCAAAATAAGCTCTTTTCTTCCCACGATCGTTTTTTTGCTAACTTTCAGAGCACCGAGTGTATATTACAGCCAAGTTAGCTTGCACAGCATTGTCAAAAGCAAGATAACAGAATAACAAACAATGAACCCGCCAGGTATTAGTCGAGCCCCCAGACGCCAGGTATTAGTCGAGCCCCCAGGAGCCAGAAATTAGTCCAGCTCCCAGGTGTTACTTGGGAGGTTCTTATGCAATGCAAACGTTGTTCACTATACCAGTAAATGCAGTAAATGGGTTTGGATTTTAGATGCGACCATCGGGAGATATTTCTAGTCTAAAGCGTCCTCCATGTTGGTGCTTCGGCTGCAGAAATTAGATCGTTTGGCTCAACAATGAGCCAGAAAGCTAACGCTGTGCTAGCTAGTTCAAAGTCGATAACACTGAATGAGTATGGTTAATCAAATTTGTTTGATAAAAAACATTCAAAAGCACATTTTAAGACAATAAAAACTCAGCAAGGGTAATGCTAAAAAATGTAAAAGCTTGTTTAAAAGCGGTAATTTAAAGTGACATTTGATTTCATTCATTTTAAAAAAGTGAATATATAATGATGCATGATGTCTCTCTGGCTTCTATAATTTGTTGCTTGTTTGTACTAAGCACATGCCTGTTAGAGATGTAACGTTTGAATCTTCTGAGAATTCTCTCTTGGTATTGGTGGGACTTAATCATTTTAATTCCTCCTCAATTTCAGGTTCCTGGAGTACGAGGCTCGACAACAGGCAGATGCTACACAGCCAACTATGGCGTCCTTTGCCCAGAAAATGCAGATCTACAGTCTCCATTCCCCAAGGCAGCAAGCCATCAGCGATGCCATTGTCAAAGATTTGATAATTGGGTGTTGCCTGCCACTGTCCCTTGTGGAAAATGAACATTTTAAACACTTTCTTGAGATTGTAGATAACAAGTACACACCAATCTCTAGGAGAACAATTTGTGAGAAACACATACCAGTTTTGGTAAAGAAAGTTAAGGAGACTGTTCTTGAGAAGCTGGAGAAAAGCTCAACAGTGTCCTTAACTACTGATATCTGGTCTGATCGTAGACTGCGTTCCTTCCTCGGAGTAACTGCTCATGTGTGCAACAAGTCAAATGAATCCTATGCCCTTGAATCCTACTTGCTGGACTGTAGACGTTTCACAGGCAAACATAGTGGAGAGCGAATTTCTTATGCCTTTGAGGAGATCGACGAATATGGTATCCGTCAGAAGATAAGTTATATTGTCACAGACAATGCTACCAATATGAAGTGTGCTTTTAAAGTTCA
Source organism: Lampris incognitus (assembly GCF_029633865.1). Classification (NCBI taxonomy): domain Eukaryota; kingdom Metazoa; phylum Chordata; class Actinopteri; order Lampriformes; family Lampridae; genus Lampris; species Lampris incognitus. The sequence continues at coordinate 35,125,526 of NC_079212.1, forward strand.
GATGCCACAACAGCAGTCAGATGACAGTGAGAGTGAGGAGGAGAATCTAGATGATGAGCACCTGTGGGAGGACATGAATTCTGTGGAGGACACAGCTACTCTGGTCATCAGGTGAGCGTCTTTCTTGTTTTGCTCACTCCCTGCAGTTAGTTGTGAATGACGGCATGAAGGAAGTTAAAGCCATCTCTCGCAGCATTGCCAAAACATCACGCTTCTCAACTCTTGTTATACAGCAGCTCACAGTTCAAAGACAAATTTGAGGCTGCATTTGACTCTACGAAGACTATTCCTGCTGCAAACAACACTCGCTGGAACAGCACTTTCAAACAAGTGCAGGCCCTCACAGCTCTGGACCATAAAGCTCTGACTGAAATGTGCAGCAAGGACTATGAAGAAGTGGTATTCAGCACTCGTGAGTGGAACCAGCTTAAAGAGCTGACTGCAGTTCTCGCACCATTCTCAGAGGCAACAGACCTGACAGAGGGAGAGAAATCCGTTACCATTAGCATGGTTGTTCCAACTGTTCTGGACCTGCATACACACCTTATGAAGATGGGGGAGACACGAGTACAGTGTTGGCCATTAGTAAAGGCCCTCCATCAGTCTCTGATTAAAAGATTCAGTGGAATCTTTGGCAAAACAAATATGACTAAAGACAGTGGGGGACAGGAACCTTTAAGCCATAATGTGTATTTTTTAGCTACAATGCTTGATCCACAGTTTGGATTAAGCTGGGTGGATCTGGATGTTACAAATGGGCTAAATGCAATGCCACTCATGAAGTTTAGAGATGAGCTGAAGAAAACACTGACAGGTATAAACACATAAATTTTACATCAAGAGAAAAATATTGTGAGAGCAGTTTATTATTTGATACCTGCAGACACTATATCCTTTAATCTAACCTGTTTTTTTCTTTTCTTCCATTTGCTTGTGTTTTTCAGACACTTTGATTGCTGAGGTTGAAAACTTGATGGGCTGTGAAGGTAGTGCAATGGACTACAGAGCCAGAAATTGAGAGTCACCTGGTGATTCACCTCCAGTCAAATGCCCACGCCTTCTTTCTTGTTACAAGGCTCACAAAAAGCGCAGCACAAGCCAAGATACAAGTATCAGGGCACAGATAAGTAAATACTTTGATGCCATACAGGATACTGAAACTGATGATGCACTTGTCTTCTGGGACAAAAACCATGACAGATTTCCACAACTCCACAACTTGGCACTGAAGGTGTTGTCAGTTCCAGCATCCTCTGCACCAGTTGAGAGGGTATTTAGTAGAGGAGGCATCATCATGAGGCCCCACCGAGCCCGTTTAGGTCACAAAATGCTTCAGGCTCTAATTTTTCTGAAGTGCAACCAAGCTTTTGTTTAACCTCCTCATCCCTAGAGCCATGCAGGATCATCCCATCTCACCCTAACCCTGGCCCAGAAATGGGACCTTTGAGGTCTTTCACAACCACCCCTTTGTGAGTGTATTCTTAGTGTTGAACTCAGACTTTTAAGGGTTTTACGTATTTTGTTCATGCTTGGCATGCTACAATTTTCAGTTAAATTATTCCTAGTTAATTTATGCTTTAATTTTATGAAGCAAAGTTGTTATGGCTGCCCAGGAGAATGAATACTTATAAAAAGGACATTGTCTGGCCTTCTCTGTTGTTGTGAAAGTTCTTCATAGCCGTGCACCCAAGTTGTTGTTTTTTTTCTATGTGAGTGTGCTCACTTTTTTGCATCTTTGGAAATCTACATGTCTTTTATAAGACTCGTGCAAAAACTAAAAGAAAGTGTATCTTATTTCAGATGATGTATTTATCTGTTTACACTTAGATACAATAATTCAACAAATCCAGATTAACATCTTCTTGCAAGATATAAACAAAAAAAGACTTAATTGCTTGAAAATGAGTCAAAATAGCTGGCAAAGCACCAAAATGCAAAATGTTCAAGAAAATTATTAAAAAATACCTTGCCGAAAAGAAATGTTGCTGTTGCATTTATGTAAAAGCAAACTTGATTAAAAAAAAAAGATACTCGTCATTTGTTCTGTTTTGTTGTGATTTTTCTTTGATATATACAGTCTTGGTCTTGTCTCGGTCTCGACCTCCAAATGTCTTGGTCTTGTCTCGGTCTCGATACTCTCTAGTCTCGATAATGTCTTGGTCTCGGTTGGTGCTGTCTTGACTACAACACTTACATACAGACAGGTGTATGGACTCACAACCAGAGACATGGATGGATGCATATAGGGGTGTACAAAGACAGACAGACACACATGCCAAAACTGTTATATAGGAAGTGGCACTGGTGTTTTCCGGTGCTTTCTGAAGTAACCCATCTAATGAGGGTGTCCTCTGTCTGTGCAGTCAGTGCAATTCTTAATGTGTTTCATCATGAATTATTTTGCTGAAACACTGAAGACGACTCACCACTCTCTACTCGGCAGGACACCGCCTCTCAGCTGAGCGCACACACACACACACACACACTCATACAGAGCACGTGGGGGCAGGGCTGATACAGACAGACAGGCACGTTACTCTGTCATCACGCTCGCATTCTTTTGAAGCGGAGGCTTGTGGTCGTAAAGGTACCTGCAGTGAATCACAAGTTGTTACTCAAGACTATTTTACTTAACTATTTATTTTGAGTTTCTAACTGGCTTCTTATCGTCGTACACATTTCATTGCGTGTGAGCGTATGTGCACATTTCAGATTGGCTGTATCCAATACCTGTTAGTTTTATAACCATTTCACAATCCCACCAACAGCAAATGACTGGGAAGATTTAAGGCCAGGGCGCCAGAGAGGATGACAGACAAGCACGCGGATAGTCTCTGTGGTAGAGTGACATGGGTGGAGGGTCTGGGAGAGAGATTGTTGGGTTACTAACCAGCGTAACATCTGTCTCTCTCTAACAAGAGAGAGACGGATAGGTCAAGAGATATGACAATTTGGTTGAAGGTTAGCAGGACAGACAGATGTACCAAACGGCAACAAGACAGCCACTTAGGACAACGGACCGACAGATCGACCAACCTGACTGACAGTCAAACAGAGACCATTGGCAAGTAAACTCACAAGTCAGTCTTGAAACGCTTCGCTCAACTAGAGACTGCGGACAACCTGCCAGCTTTCACTGCTAAAACTGGGTGGAAACTTTAGAGAGGTTTTTTTGGGGGGGGACCCCCCCCCTTTCTCCCTAATTGTACATGGCTGATTACCCCCCTCTCCCGAGCTGTCCCCGGTCGCTGCTCCACCCCCTCTGCTGATCCAGGGAGGGCTGCAGACTACCACGTCTCCTCCGATACATGTGGAGTCGCCAGCCGCTTCTTTTCACCTGACATTGAGGAGTTTCACCAGGGGAACGTAGCGCGTGGGAGGATCACGCCCTTCCTCCCAGTTCTCCCTCCCCCCCAAACAGGCGCCCCGACTGACCAGAGGAGGTGCTAGTGCAGTGACCAGGACACATACTGACATCTGGCTTCCCACCCGCAGACATGGTCAATTGTGTCTGTAGGGATGCCCAACCAAGCTGGAGGTAACATGAGGATTCGAACCGAAGATCTCCATGTTGGTAGTTGGTAGGCAACGGAATAGACCACTGCGCTACCCGGACGCCCCCTTTGAGAGTTTAAACAAACCCTGCATTGCAGAACCAATCCAAAGTTGTTAGGACGGCCTTTACGTTAGCCGTGCTGCAGAAAGTCAGTCAGTGTGTTAAGAGTTGCACCTCACCACTGTTGGCTAACGGTCGCTGCAAGCACGGTGTGAAAACCAAGTGTATGTCACGTCATCCACTTATTATTATTCAGTCAGAAAGTCTTTTTAGTTCTTTATCCTCTCCCAAAAACACAGATTGTGCGAACATGGCCATACAGTCACCATCTGCAAAAACAAGTCTGTTGAAGTAAAGACGCCTCAATTAAACCACTCACAGGGAAAATTATCTCTTAAACTTCTTAAATCTAATAAGAAGTTAAAAAACATGGAGACTATAAACTCCCACTACCTCCTATCAATTCTTTCCCTTCTTTGAACACCAAGTTTTTCTGGAGTCTTACAATCTACATCTACTGCTACTATCACTTTCGGCTGCTCCCGTTAGGGGTCGCCACAGCGGATCATCATTTCGGTCTGCACACTTCCACCTACGCAATATTAACCGTCTTCACCTGTCAATTACACCTGACAGCACCACCATACTCGCTCACACCCTGGTTATATTCCGTATTGATTACTGTAATTCTATCCACTTGTCTTCCCCTCAAGTGTCTTCATAAACTTCAACTGGTTCAGATTTCAGCTGCCTGTATCATTACCAGAACTCCTTCCATAGATCATATCACTCCTGTTCTTCTGCAACTCCATTGGCTCCCTGTTAAATACCATATTGACTTCAAGATCCTGCTTCTCACCTTTAAGGCTCTTAATAACCTAGCTCTTTCATATCTTTCCGAACTCCTTCATATCTACACGCCCTCCCGCACTCTCAGATCCTCTTCTGATCTCCAACTCACTATACCATTGGCCCACTTGACTACCATGGGGTCTAGAGCCTTCAGCCATTCTGCGCCCCGCCTATGGAACTCCCTCCTACAAGACATTCACAACACTGACTCTCTTTCGACCTCCAAAACCCGTCTCAAATCGTACCTTTTCAAACTGGCATATTCAGTCTGATCCATGCCTCATTGAGTTTTGTGCAGATGATGATTTTATACTTATCTGTTGTATTAACTTTTTATTGTCTACCCTTCTTCTTTTGATTTTACGCTGTCTGATACAGTGCTGCTTGTTTAATATGTTCTGTAAGGTGTCCTTGAGCGCTCTGAAAGGTGCTCACAAATAAAATGTATTATTATTATCTGTCCTCTGCATCTTCCTCTGTCACACCAGCCACCTGCACGTCCTCCTCTCTCACTGCCGCGCCTTCCTACTCTACTTCTCCTTTGCCCAACAGTAGCATAGTTTCCACCGGCACCCTGCTGGCCAACAGTACCGGGTCGTTGGTAACCCGGGCCTCAACTGATTAGGTATGGAAATCTGATACGATCCGCACATTTGATTTGGCAAAGGTTTTACGCTGGATGCCCTTCCTGATGCAGCCCTCCCCATTTATTTGGGCTTGGGACTGGCACGAAGAATGCACTGGCTTCTGCATCCTCAGTGGCTGGATGTTATAATCTGTTGTTTTTTTTACTTATTTGTTTATTAAAAAAAAAACAACAACAACAAACAAATGAAATATTCTGCCAAAGGAGTCAATCACACAATCTTCCTCCACCTAGTCTGTCTCTTTCTTAAGCAGCTTCCTTGGTTTTCTCCCCATAGAAGAGTCAATATGTTAAAACATGGCAGAATAAAGCTGAAATATCAGGATAAAGATACCTGATTTTTAAAAAAATCCTTGAAGAAATTCAATTATTTTAGTCCATCTGCAGATTTTAACTTGTTCAAACGGAAAGAACAAGATCTCAAGATCAATGCTCTCTTACGAAGGAGGCAATTATGCGCTGGATAGTTGAATCACTGTAAATGAAATAAATATGTCTGGATTAACACAAGTAGCTCTTGCATAACTAGCCTTGAGGAAAAGTGAATTGTTATCTGAAGTAACTACTGAAATCCTGAATAATACTTATCAGTGCTAATACATAAACATTTGCCTTCTACAAACACACACACACACACACACACACACACACACACACACACACACACACACACACACACACACACACACATTACATAACAGTCTGCCCTGGAAGAGCCATTAAAGCTGCTTTATTAGAGCAATGCAGGTGAGTTATGAAACCCTCCCTGTATGTGGATGAATTTAGATGTGGAAGTGAGTGTGTGTGTGTGTGTGTGTGTGTGTGTGTGTGTGCAAGGCGGGCTTGTCCTGTGAGCTGTTCTCTGAGCACTGGGCGTGGAGAGGGAGGAGGGAGAGAGTGAGACATTAAGATTGTATAAAAGGAGAACGAGAGGCAGGAGAAAATGTGAATAGAAATTTAAGGAGAAAGTAAGAGAGGAAAACCACACACACACACACACACACACACACACACACACACACACACACACACACACAGAAAGGGAGCGAGAGAGAGATTCAGGACAGGGAGTGGGAGGAGAGGTGAAGCTAGCCATCTGTTTCTAGGCCAGTGTGTCACAGCTGCTGAAGTGCCAGCAAAGTGGTGGTGAGGAGGAGGAGGAGGAGGAGGAGGAGAAAGCAGGGGAGGGTGAGGGAGGGCAGGGGAGGGTGAAAGAGGGGAGGGGAAGAAGCTAGAGGAAAGGAACACACACACACCTCTCTGGAAAGTTCTACCAATTAACTATGCCATATTACATAAAGCTTCCTGTGGCAGTGGCGAGGGCACTGCATGTTCTTTTGGCCTGTTGACAACCTCCTAGACACTCCTCTGATATTAACAACCGCACACCCACACAAAACCCACAGGACTACAAGGTTACGCCTGCACCATGTTACCGGCAGGCCCGCTCGACACAAAGGTGTAGCGCTAAACCTCGAAACTAAATCGGAGACAGAATTCTTCACCATTGGAGCATATGCACATCATAGCTTTGTACATTTTGGGGCACTGGACTGATGCTTTTAAACGGTGTGGGTGACCTTTTCAGGAAGGAATTCATTACTGCTGAGGGGAATGAACTAAAAACCAAAAAAAAAAAACTATGAAAATGTCAGAGGCATAATTATGTACTTGGTTTTATAAATGTATAATAATGTCAATTCTCTGCTTGGAACAGGAAGTGCCCTCACAATGTCCTACCCCCCCCCTCGCTCCCGGTCACAAGCCTAGCTGCAATGTAACACTATATAACGTTATTCCCAGGAAGAGGAGGGAGGGAGGAGGAGTGGGAGTTAGAGAAGAGACAGGAATGCAGAGGACCGAGCAAATAAGTGAAACGACATAAAAGAAATGGGGGCAAATAAGAAAAGGGAGGAGATGCTTCTATCTCTGCAAGGGAAAGACTTCCTCCCAGTCAAGAAGGGCATAAAAGACAAGGTGGAAACAGAGGATGAGGGTAAAAACAGAGGAGTTGTAAGACTGACAGGGGTAGAATGAGACAGGGAGATGGAAAGAGAGAACGAGATGTAGAGTGAAAGAGAGAGAGGGGGGTACATTAGGGGAGTAGAAATGAAAGCCATGTGGCCGGCAGAGTCTGTATGCTACATCCTGTTCTATTATGAAAGCAGCCCTACTAACATGTGCATTGGCACTGTCCTGATCTGCAGACTAATCTGAACAGAACAGGTTGTTCTTAACGGGTGGGCAGTGGCCATTTATGACGACAGTCTTTGATCGAGTTACAAGATAGACTGAGGGTGCAGCACAGTGTTTTAACGGTAACACATCAGTCAAGGAATCAGGATCATACTTCGGCTGCTCTCTGTTGTGCCGCACCATAGAGACTTCATTATTTCCCTATATGCCATGCTCTTCACGGCAGGCAATTGGTCACCGAAACACACAGATTGCGAACACATGAGACACACAGATGCCAAGACTTAAAGATGGATGTGCGAGTGAGCAAGAACACTCTGTTCTATTGCGCTCTGTCTCGCCCATCTACAGAGTACACTTGGAGAGATGACAAGGCTGCTAGTGTCACGTACATGCTGTACCAGTGACTCAAAGCGATGCCTTTTCAAATAGAGGGACAGGTAGAGGGAGCGAGTGATAGGGGGATAAAGAGATACAGACAGAAATGGAGGAGGGGGGGCAGAAAGACTAGTCACGTTAGGGAAAAGCAGACGACTAAATCCCTTTTCACAGTGCATTCAGCCCAGGGCTCAACAACTCTAACCCTAATCTGAGGTTTCACACTGGCACTTTATAAAGTTGGACAAGGGCCTGCTCAGCAGAGGGACACATCATGACTGTGCAGGGACAGGGCTGCAATTTCACAGCCTTGCCCCGGGCCAAGAATAACCGTGACCAAACAAACAAACGTGTGACACGAATAACATTAATATACAGACCTTCATCAATTGATTTGGTTTCATCCTAGCCGAGCCAACACAAACAAGCCAGCATTGTCACATATCAAATTTAAAACAACCTTGAGCCCATGGGCATACTGGAATGGCAATGGCTGTTTAAACAACAGAGGGGGGGGGGGGCCAAAACATTAAGAGTCTAGGGTTGGTATTATCTCCAAAACTGAGAATGTATTTCATTACAACCCACTTCATCTCATTCTACTTAATTGTGAAAGGGAAGTGTACTGTGGGCTTGTCCTGCGTAAATGTAGGACAAGCCCACAGTACAGTACTACGTAAATGTATATTATCTGCCTACATTTTGCTTCCAAAACCCGGAACTAAACAAAGGGAGATAAAACCAAGCAAAGGCATTGCATTTACTATGATATGCCCATTTGAAATAAACCCCCCAAAAAAAAAAACACCACGTAATCTAAATCCTTCATTGACAAAATTGTAACAGTTCTATAGATACTCGAGCCTAATATCAGATGATCGACATTTCGGATATCAGACCCTCGGAAACACATTTTTTTTCATGGCGATCGACCGAAAGGGCATCAGGAGAGACTCATCTGATCTGTCTGAATTCGCTTCACACGGAAACCGAGCGCTGTCTCTGTTAGGTGGATTTACATTAACGTATTTTTTTTCATTTCGCTGCCATTTTTACCGGACAGGCTGTATTTGCGACAGAAGTCAGTCACGCCGTCCGCTTCTCTAGCAACACACACACACACACGCGCGCTTCCCCCGGTAACCCAGTGGTCTGTTTTCCCTAACCTCCGCGTGCTCCGTTGGACACGCCCACACTAACGCGATAGGCCAATTGCGGCCTGGCATTGGTCGAGGTAACCGTAGAAACAGCCAATGGCTGGGACAGAGGCTTTGGGACAAAAACATGACGAGGACTGCCGGGGCGCGATATTATGAACCCTACATAGCCCTCGCCAAAATCCCGTACCCTGTCCCAAATCTCGCGAACGGACGCCGGATTTCCGCTGCGTTGCTAAGGAAACAATCAACTATCAACTCGGTGCGAAGCAAAGCTAACGTTAGCTACCTTCAATTTTGTAATTTTGTATTTTTCGCAATTTTGGACAGCTGGCTGCTTTTGTAATTTTGGACTGCTGGCTGTCAACAACAGAACGGAGGTAAGTAACGTTAGTTGTCTGAAAATGAACATATATCTAATAAATAGACTTTCTCACATTTAAAAAAGCTGATCAGTAAGTTGTTACCTGTGTATAAATGTAAAAGTCATATTACTACAATATAGGAGCTCGTTTTGTTTGTAGTCATGATAAGGGGTGAAGTATCCTATGCTCAAACGTGGAGCAAGCAAAGATTGAGTTAAAAACGTTAATGTTGATTGTGGATAACTTAGACAGGTTAAATTGTGGGTGTACAGCGTTTCCTTGATGAGCGCTAACCCCATAACAACATATTTTCGCGTTGCTACGGTGGCGCACACGTGACAAAGCCAGAAACGGGATTTTGGCGAGGCCTATGTAGGGTTCATAATATCGCTGCCGGGGCGAGGGAGCGCACACGAGAGGGAGACACCGGGAAGGGATGTGTGTTAAATGAACGATATAAGTTAACATTTTGGACAACGAGGACACGTTCCGACAGAAAGGGGCGCTTGTGAGGAAGAGAGTTGTGAGGGAGAGAGAGAGAGCGCAAGGCAGATGAATGGATCAGATAATACACGTCGTGGCGGTATGGATCATGTGTTACACAACAACGTTAAGTAACTTAATCATAACCATCAGTCATCAGTTGGTACAACGGCTTCCAACGCTGAAATATTCGGGACATACCCCGACCTTCACTCACGTCCCCACTTCTTTCATTTCCACCCCCTTTCTATCCTTTCTTTCATCATGTCTCTTCTATTCATCAACCCTCCCGCGTTCATTCATAAGAATTCGTATTTGTGTCAAAAATGTCTATCTGCTGCAGAGACGGACGGACAACAGGCTACGGCGCAGCCACGCAACAGCGGCGCAGTTGTTAAAAAGCCCGACCCAAACCTCTGTTACCCCCTTTATCTTCGTTAGCTATACAGGTCGCAACTGGAAACTCGGCTCTGGTGGTCGTACTGAGGATGTTACCTACCTGCGAAGGTCTCTGATTCGTCCAGGAGGAGCATCGTTCACCGTGGCGTCCGCTCACACCGGAGCAAAATAGAGGGGCTATTTAGGAGGAAAGAAGTGTTGGGCTGCCCTGCTCCCCTTTCTTTCTAACTACTGAAGTCTACTTTTCTTCCCCTCTTTCTACGTTTCTCTCGGTCTCTGTTGCAGGTGGTCCTGCAGACTTCTTTTCGAAACTATGGGCAAGCGTCCCCGCTCAGAAGACGCTTGACAGAGCCTCGGAGAAGAAAGTAGGAAGAAAAAAAAAAGGAAATTGAATCGTCAACCTCTCCTTTTTTACGTATCTGTCGGTTTTATTCTACTGCCTTGGTAACTGACTGACTCACTGACCAGTTAAACTCTGCTCCAGTTCTCCGTGGTGTGAATGTAAAGCCGGAGGCAGGCGGCTGGTTGGCAGCTGAAACACTTACATAACCATCCACGGTAGAGCCGGGCCCCCGCTGAGGGGGACTTCTACCAACGGGCGATGCACTGCTTGCTGCTTGTGCTATCGCCCCCCCTTTCAAAAAAAAGAAGAAAAACCTCTCACAATCTGAATATGAATCAGTTTTTGTAAGTTGAAAAAGCTAAACAACAACTAAAGAAAAAACAACACAAAAACACTAATGAATGAACACCATTGTCATCAACAAATGTGCCGTTAGACCAGAGCAAACTAGGGTCAGCGTGTGTAAAGGGATCGGGGGGGGGGTGCATTTAGAGGAAGGTGTCTGCAGATATGTGTGTCAAACAGATATGTGTGTCAAAGAGAAACTCAGACTTTGACTCTGGGCAGCGAAACTCCCCAAGCCCTTGTCGGGAAAGCAAGACTTTCCCCCCCTTAATGCCATGTTCAACGTCAAAGGCAAATTCAGCATTTTGACACGGTTACAATAATCCTGACCGGCATAGCTCATTTAACGTTTAAGCTGGTCTTACAGGCAACTTCCCTAACGCCATGAGTTAAAAGAAACCCCAAGGTTAAAAACACAAAGAGGTGTTTAAATTGAGTAATTCAACTGCAAACATGAAGCAATGTGTAAAGTTGCATGTAGTTGTTCTGGTATTTGCCTTGCCAGCATACAAATACATACAGGCATTTTTACAAGAGCTCACATACTTCAAACAGGTGTGTCTGAAATTGGATGACTAACGGTATATATTATTGAGAAACACATGACATTATGTGTCGGTATCCCCCAAAAGTGACACACTTACTAAAAATAACACACATTTCAAGAGCGTCCATCTGCCCCGAGGTCAGTTTATCCTGCTACTTCCAGCTAAGTCATGCCATTTACATCAATCTGTCACTGGGCTGAACACCTCAGTTAACCCTTCCTCATAATGTGCTTTGGCATGCCGTTCAACATTCATTTCTTGTTATTCATAGGAAATACATTGTTTCCCGTAATGACACACGTATAAACAAAACTGAAGCAGTACAGGAGATACCCGACACAGCAAACGTTAACCCACATTACACAAGTGAAGTCCTCTATAAAGTTACTAACTGTTTTTCTGATGCTAAACGTCGACTTCAGAGGCACCAAATCAGCCCTAAATATCCACTTTGGCTTGAATAAAAATAGCATAAAATCCCGTGTGGACAGAGGGACATTATTGAGAACAAAGACATCCCCGGTGGATCATTTCATAACATGCCTTATGAAACCTCTGCTCTCTTCAGCCTAAGTGGCCCGGGCCAAAGACTTGGCACTCGGTCACAACTAGGTCAGCCTGATGAAACCACTGCATGTCTACACACACACACACACACACACACACACACACACACACACACACACACACACACACTCCAATGGGCAGGCATATACAGTGATAAAGCAATGGGGAGATGGACAGAGATAAATGGACAGGCAGACAGGCAGAAGACAAGTAGAGAAGCAGGAAAGAAGGATGGCAAGACAGGTTGTTGGCAGGCCTTCCCAGCAGTTTAAGACAGTGACGCGGACAGAAAGTCAGACAGACAGACAGAGAGTCAGAAAGACAAACAGACAGACAGACAAAGACACACAGACAGATATAAAGTCAGAAAGACAAGCAGTCATAATGACAGACAGATAGAAAGTCAGAAAGACAGATAGATAGGCAGACAGACAGACAGAAAGGCTTAAATGGATGCCACTTACCCATGTCATGTGTTTGAAACTCTTAGTTCTTGATCTGAGCTTGATTTTTTATCCATATACGTCTTTTCACTTGCCTGCCTGTTCTTAAAACGGACCCCGTTTACCTGTCGTGTCTATGTGTCACCTAGCCTGGCTCACACTAAATACACGCTCCCTCACGGACCGGTCTGGTCTGTGTGTGGGAGGGCAGCACGTGTGTGTGACTGAGACTATGTATGCCTAACTAAAGCCTTGCCTTGCAGAATTACTGGCGCACCATGGGGGACAGAAGGCCATTGGGACAATTACAAAACAATGAGTCGCTGAAAGCTACCTCAGTCTGCCGCTTGTGGGAGTCCCCCCCCGTGTTTGACGTCACCCCTCCCCTCTACTTGCTCCAGCCTGCTGACGGCCAAGTGAGTGTGATGTCATCAAGCCACGCCCACTTCAGTGAGGCTGCCTTAGGTAACAGGGGTAATAGAGTTCACGCAGGGCAGATGGGGGAGAGAGAAAGAAGGGGCGGGAGGACAAGAGAGATGGAGGAGAAAGAAAAGAAAGTAAAGAAACGCAAGAGAATGCAGAATATAGACAGATGGTGAGAGATGGGATAGGGATAATCAGCTGCAGACTTGTGGCCAAAATAAGCACCATTAATTACTGTTTTGTATATAATTTGAGGAACAAAGGCATTTTCCTGTGGACTTGGCTGCAACGTATGTCAAAATCTTTAGCGTTTTCGACTAACCACAGCTACCGCTCTAAGCTGAAAGACAACTTCAAATGTTTGTGAGATGTAATCGTTCTGAAATTAATATCGGAGAAACCAAACTTGCGACACGTGAGTAAATGCCACTAAGTGTATAGCAATACATGGATGGGTAATTACAGGAGAAAGGTGGAATAAATGCTAGAAATAAAGACAGAGAGGGGAGAATGAAAAGAGAGGAAATGGAATAGGGAGAGAGAGAGAGAGAGGAAGATGAGGATGTAGAGCAAATTTTGAAAGACGGACAGAGACACAGACAGACAAACAGAGCGAGAGAGAGAAAGAGAGCGAGAGAGAGAGAGAGAGAGAGAGAGAGAGAGAGAGAGAGAGAGAGAGAGAGAGAGAGAGAGAGAGAGAATGAAAACCAAGGCGAAAAGCAGTGGGGATAAATTGACTTTATGGTCAACATCCGAGTTTGAAAATTAGCCTTTGGCCTGGGATGACAATATCTCACATAGTAAACAGTGAAAACACACCATAAACACTAGAATCATAGAAAAGTTCAAAAAAATTACATCACTTCAGATGAATCACAGAGCCATCTGTCTCAGGAGGGTAAGAGAGATACAGAGGGAGGAAGAAAGAGAGAAAGAGAGAGAGCGGATGAATGAGAAACAGAAGTGACAAGTGCAAGATAACAGTGAGAGCGATGGACTGAATAAAAGTGAATAAAAATGTGTTTGTGTGCTTGTTGTGGGGAGGTGATGAAGAAGAGGAGTGAAACCGGTAAAAAGGAGTGGCAGAAAAGAAGAAGAAAAAAAAAACAGAACCGCAGGACACAGAAAGAGGAGGGGTTGAGAATAAGACTTAATAATTTCACAGAAAGACAAGGTAAGGGAAGACAGAGACAAAGAAAGGAAGGAAGAAAAAAAGAAAAGAGGGCGTGTGAGAGGCATACCAGGAGAGACAGATGGGGGAGGAAAATGGAGTGATGAAGTGGGAGAGAAGATAACAGGAGGCTGAGGAGGATCAAAACACACCAAAGCATGTTTAAGAGAGGAAGGGTCTGTTTTGATACAACGCAGTGACCCAAATGACCCTTTTCAAACAGATGCACATGAGGTAGATTATCCTTCATGGATCACTTACACTCCCACACACACACGCACACACAATACAATCAAGCAAACATTTAGATCAAACACATGCACACACACACAAAGATTAACACGAACACAAGTAAACATACAATCACACAAAGATATATCACAAGCACACAAACATGCAGATACACAAAGACAAAATCACTTCTTACACAAGCTACCAGTACCATTTTCCTACATACACACACACATACACACCACACACAAACATCAATCATACAAACACAGATTCACACACATGCAGAGTCACACAAACACAAGTTAACATACAATCATAGTTGGATATGTCATGCACACACAAACATACACAAATACACACAAACAAAAACTGAAAAAGACTCAGTTCACGTGGAACACACATTGAGACAGGATACACTCTCTGCTGTACACTAACCCACATTTCTACCCTGCTTGGGGGAGGGGTGTTCCGAGTGTGAAACAGAGTGGGGGAGGAGAGTGAGATGATGGGGGAGGTGGATTGGTGGCGATGGTGGAAGAAGATGTGATGCATATGTGCACACACGTTCACCTTTAACACAGTACCACAGATCTGGTAATGCCACACCTCCTTTGAGGAAGCATAGCTCGCATTTCACTGTTTACATAACCTAGATTGACCAATAGAGAGAGAGAGAGAGAAAATGAAAGAGAAGGATACTGAGAGCGAGTGAGGTAGACAGAGACACACACACACAGAATGACAGTGTTTGAGTGGAAGAGAGATAGGGAGTGTGAAGTGGACAGAGAGAGAGAGAGAGAGAGAGAGAGAGAGAGAGAGAGAGAGAGAGAGAGAGAGAGAGAGAGAGAGAGAGAAGGGGGAGGAATGGTGAGATTGTGAAGGTAAAGACACTCACAGAGAGTTTGAGGGAGGGATACAGAAAAGGAAGCTCATCTGTAAATGTTACTGCAGATGTTTTATATGAGGGTGAGGCCAGCGAGAGCAGAGTCATCACACACATCATCATTTGAGTCGTGTTAGCCGGCTGAATATCACATGAACGGTGTCTCTCAGTGTACTGTTGGACTCCATTGCTTTAATTCAATTAAAGGATTTTCCCAATGCCGTGTGTATGTCACTCGTCTCTTTGTCTTCAATCAGCGAGTGCAACGGATTCCAACTGAACATTAACAGCTGAGCTGTCTGATTGGTTCATTATTACATGACAACATACCGATGTTTTTATGTAAGGCAAATCTATCGGCCACTGACTCAATTGTCTTCTCTTTGGCTTTTATCATGCTACTGGTTGTTAAGTGGAATTTTGCATGCCCTTTCTTTTAACCCAGACAAAGGCCACCTGCGAAACACATTGGTTTTTACTAATAACAATTACCAATCCTGCAAGAGTGGCTGAAATTACTTGAGCTTCATTTCGTGCACCTTGCTAGTGGGTAAAGCTGCACAAAGAATACAACTATGAAAACAAAGTGATAGCCACAGTGCAGCCCAGACATTTTCCAAATCACACACAGAAAGTATCTGTGCAGAGAACAGGTCACGGTGCATCCTAACTATTCCCATCAGTGTTGGTGTTTTTAAGCAATGATAAAATATCCTCGTGTACAGGACGTCACCAAAAAACATCCACATGGTGAAAAGAAGCAGACGAGAATGACTAAATAGATATGTCTGTGAATGTTCTCATTCATCCAGGTCATGGTTATCCAAAGGAGTTGAATCAATTGCAACTGGACTTGGTATATATCCGTGAAGACAATGAGAGGCGAAACAGCTTCATGGATATATACCAAGTCCAGTTGCAATTGATTCAACTCCTTTGGATGACTAAATAGCTACTATTATTAAAAAAAGTATATATATATATATATATATATATATATATATATATATATATATATATATATATATATATATATAAAACATACCTTTAACCAAACCTGTCAAACTGTCAACTTATACACTGCAACTGAGTGTATAGTCATTTGCATAATATTAAGGAATAATTTTTCTTTTCATCCAGATTTTTTTTATTTATTCACAACCTCAGAATTCACGTAGAGAAAGCCTTTAGGAGACGGCGCTGCTAAGCTAAGCAACCCCCCCCCCCAAAGAGCCAGTGTCCAGATGAAGGCCTGAGCTCTGGTGGTCAGACCCCCCCCCCCCCCCCACCGCCTTTCTGGCCAAGACATAAAATCATGCCAGCAGCTGGGCCTTTCTGATTACCAATGGCTCAGTGAGGTCTCAGAATAGGCCAGAATGAGCATAATTCAATTAAAATTTGGTGTATTCAGATACTATTTGGGTAATTCAAGGTCCACTGCTGGACATATCACACTGATCTGGTGTTGACAAAGTATGTTTACTAAGAAAAAGGGTGTTGGCCAAAAAAAAAAATCAACCTTTTTAGGGCAAGCCTGAAACTTTTCATTGTAGACATTTTGACTGAAATGGGTACAGCTGGAACAAGCATGGTGGCCATCATGTCTTTATGCATGCTCAATAATCCAGGTAAGAAAATCACAGAAAGTTGAATCTGTTCATCTGGACATGTTTACGGAGGATTGCCGTGACTTGTACATCGGGGAAACCAAACAGACGTTGGCCAAGAGGAAAGCGCTATATATAAAATGCAACTTGATTGATTGATTGATTGATGGCACAACACAGGAGAGCTAACGCGTCAGGCCAGGACACCGCAGTCTACACCTATCTACAGGCCAGTGGCCCCTGTTTCAAGGATGAGGATGTGCACATCCTTGATAGGAAGGAACACTTGATTGAACGGGGAGTCAAAGAGGCCATCCATGTGACGAGGGAACGACCATCCCTGAACCGAGAGGGGGCTAGGAGTACATCTGTCACCATCTTACAATGCTGTGATTGCAAACATTCCCAAATCCTCTGTGAATAGTACACATGGCCATTGTAACTCTAGTTAATGGTCACGATAATTTGCATATGAAACCGACCGTTGGTTTCGGTCGTTATACCACTGTATCACTGTATTGTTTATAAGGGTGGGGATACCTGCAGTCACCTGAGACTGAAGAGGTCATTTACGGATCGTTCTTCCAGGTCTTGTCCAAAAGCGTCTTTTGGTTGCCCTCCGTCGACGTATAGGTGGATTGAGAATTTGGCGCATTAAGAATAACGCGTCTCCACTGATCACAGTAACGGTGCAGCAAATCTCCTCTTTGCTGGAGGAGCGCTAATAAACTCAGCAGAGATAACGGCACAAACACAGCTCCGTAATCCGCCATTGTTAACGTTGTACTCGCGCATGGCTGTTTGACTGAAAACGTAATACGCATGTGCGAAGGGGAGCCTTGACGTCACCGTTTTCACAGGAAGCGGTTTTGCTGGTTTACACGGCGACCCTGGAAGTTGCGTTTTCGAAAGCTTTCAGTCCGGAACCCGGTTTCAAAAGTTTGCGTTTTCACGCCCCCAAAACGCCGTTGTCGTGTGAACAAACGGCCAAAAACGCAACAACACTTTACCGTTTTATGTTGAAAACGTTGCCGTGTAAACGGCCCATGAGTGATGAAACGTTTCTCTCAATAAACGTTGTGTCCAGATGAACTTATTCCATTTCCTGTGATGGTGGCCATACATTTAGAAGCAGGAAGGCACATGGCTGGTCGGGGCATGGAGCAGGACGTTAACGGTGTGCATGTCAAGATCGGACGATTGTCTAATTTTGGGAGAGGATGTAGACCTTTTAAACTCTTGTCATTTAGACAACATCCAGATCCATTTACTTTTCACTTATGTGAAAAATAATAGGGTTTTTGGATCCTGTTCGCAGATCATTCTTTAAGAATATATTGAGTAGTGTTAGAAGACTAGACTAATACTTTATGTCTATCTCTGCGCAGATGAAGTCGATTATTAAACCGTTATAAAGAATCGTACTGACTACCGAACTTCTGCTGGAGGGAAAAATGCAGCCTTCGTTTATTCGGTCGTTTTGGGAGAAGAAGAAAAATGAACAGCGTCTCAGTGACGTAATCAATCCGCGCATGCAAGCGCAACACCGCCCACTTGTGGACAAACAAAGTCGTAAACAAAATAATAGTACACAGTAACACATAGTCATACAAATACACTGGTGTCATATCAACAAGTAGTATAAGAATATATTGAAGAATATAAGTAGAGATGACATATGGCAGGATTACTGAGTATTTCAATATGTTGGTGGAATTTCAAGACTTAACTACCACGCTAGGAATGTTGCATCACTGGGCTTTGAGAAGACAACACCTCAAGTAGACAGACGTCAGGGGCAAAGATTGCTTATGCTAAGCTACAATTGCTAATTATTTCTTTAAACAGCTCCAAAAATCGACCAAAAGTGACTTCAACCAATCTAGAAATGCACAAGAGAGCAACTCTCAAAAGCGGAAGCAGTCAAAATTGGCCCCGGATGCAGCGAAAGGCAATTATTTAACAATCATATGCATTTTTACATTAGCTCAAACAGATTTGGATACGAAACCGTTTTGGGGGGATGAAATTCACATCACACATTTCAGGTCCATTGATAGACTCGTTGTGAAAATATAATAATGGCCAGTGTGCACCTTAGTAACATCAGCGGGTATAGCTCAGTGGCAGAGCATTTGAGTGCAGATCAAGAGGTCCCTGGGTGCCCCCTCTTTTTTGCGTTCGGACCTTAACAGACACATTGTGTCAGAATATCTGCCCACAGTGAGGGACAGACTGAAAAACACGTTCACGAAGTATAGACTCGGTGTGAACAGCCAAGCTGTTGAAAAACACCGACATGGGCAGACGTGGCTGGCCAGCGACAGAGGCTCAGTCCAGAGCCCTAGAAAGAGAGAGTTGCGTCAACGAGGGGTCAGAACGCGAGAGGGTCACATGGTTCATGTAGCCGCCGAATAGTTCCAAACGAAGCTTGGCGGGTCATTTAAATGAACTGCTTAGCCGCGATTTCTGGCAACTACTAACCAATATTTTCAGATTTCTACATTTATATATTGTAACGTGCATGGATAAGTAGACACGCTGGCCGCTGGCTGGCGGGTCTGATCCTTTAGTCGAGCGGTTAGCGATGTCTTCTGCGGCGCGGGCGATACGGGTTCGCCTCCCGCCCGCGGCAGTTCCTGTGGTTGCGTTGTCCCCCGAATTCGCTACAATATCGATATAGATATATTCCAACGTGACACATATTCTATGCGCATGTGTAGGAACATTGACGAGCTATCACGCTTTAAATTACATCGTTAATTTGATTCAAACGTGCTTGTAAAATGGTCATCATTAAAATGTCAGCTGTAGCCTCTTACCTGTAAATTAACCTTTGATTAATGCGAGAAACATACCTTCGCCATAGAAATCCTATTGCCCCGGGTCGCACTGTTTGGAACTATCCGGGGCATGATCCGCCATTGCTGCTAAATACTGACGTCTAAGGAGTTGACGTATCTCTCTCTTTCTAGGGCTCTGGCTGAGTCAACCCCGCACATACCAGGAAGTAACGCGAGAGCGGCACTTCCTCCCAGAATGGGACACAGAAAACATTTGGAAAGGATATTTTACCCAACTGAATGCCGTACACCCCCTTTTAAGAACATTCCCAACAAAACGGAACAGGCTATTCATCTGGAATAACTCCCTCAGTGCCATGCATTGTTTATATGTGTATATTATTCTAATTGTGTTATTGATATTTACTGTTGTTAAAAACTATCAGTGTGTTCATTTACATTGTTCTGTTTTTTTAATTACAGTTTACAAGGAGGAATGTATATTTGTTTGTGTGTGTTGGTGGGGGTAAAAAGGAGTCTGATTCACAGAAATGTTAGTAAAGCTTTGGAAAGAAAAAAGTCACATCCTCTCACGGCGCTTGGTTTGGCCCCACTACATACACATTGTTAATTCATTATACATGGTTGGTTTTTCATTTTTTTTAATCACAACAAATTATGTGTGTGCCTGTTTTTACTCAGATGTCCTTTAACAGTGTTAACATTTTACCTGGGCCATTATTCTTTTCACTCTAATCAGGTCACACACACACACACACACACACACAATATGTATCTATACTGACTTGACAGTCCGTTGTGTCAATGAGTCATTAGGTAGACCAGCTGGTGTTACTCCTACACCACCTACTTGCAAGTCTGTTCACTTTCTAATCAGGTCCCACATACACACACACACACACACACACACACACACACACACACACACACACACACACACACACACACACACACACACACACACACACAGTATGGTGGATGAAAGGGGTCAAAATATGGCCTATGGCTAGGCTACACTGTGGTTATGGTCAATCATATATACATATGTATATGCATATACTATGTGTGTGTGTGTGTGTATGTATATCAAAAGTGGGAACAAGACTAACCCATGTAAACAAGCCTTGGTCATGAGAAAAATGGAGAGAGGTCTTCAGGAATTAGTTTCGATTAGGAAAGTTGTTATTCTTCTTTCGTGTCAGCTAGTATTGGCCATGCATCATGCTACCCAGAGACAAAGACAAAGAAATGCATTGATTTTAATGCATGCAGCAAGGGCGATAGGACAACGACGGGCGCCATACACATGTGAGAGACAGCGCACACAACAATTCTGGGAGGTCATCGTGGACACACATTTCACAGCAAGCCTTTGGCTCCAACATTTCAGAATGTTAAAGCCCACTTTTGAACTATATATATATATATATATTGATATTCCGCTCCTCATTAGTTGAGTATTTCTATCAACACTATTGACGGTTTCAGGGAAAAACAATACTATATATACATATGGGTTTGTTGTTTGTTCTTCAACTTAGATATTTGGTCATAGTATAAATAAATCATACCACAATGTTGCAAGCTGGCGGCAATGACATTAATAACCATGTTCTGTACTGTTTCACATTACAGGCATTTATCTTTGAATTCATGCAGCTCTGGATATACGAACTGGAAAAAAACAAAGCAAAAAACACCCGGCATCCTTTTCTGCCACTGTAGCTGAAAAAATATTCTGCACGACACATTTGTTTATCAGGTATGAAAGGATCTGGCTCTATCAAAATACGAAGCTAGTCTATAACAGAAGTCCCTTTTTTCTTTTTCTGATTATGCTGCTTTTCCAGTGGTGTTTGGACACTGCTTGGCATCCTGTGCACCATATTCTTCATAAATTTTATAAATCCATTATAATTCTGTTTATCCTCTTTCATTTTGTATTCTGTAAATTGTGTAAACATCCATTGCACGTTGTCCATCTTGGGAGAGAGATCCCTCCTCTGTTGGTCTCTCTGAGGTTTCTTCCTATTTTTTCTCCCTGTTAAAGTTTTTTTTATTTTTTTTAGGGAGTTGTTCCTTATCCGATGAGAGGGTCTCAGGACAGGATGTTGTGTTGCTGTAAAGTCCACTGAGGCAAATTTGTAATTTGTGATATTGGGCTGTACAAATAAAATTGACTTGACTTTTATTCCATTGTAAATTGAGGACAGTGTAGTCCGCATGTTAACACTTCAATGAATATACATTGGAAAGGGAGCAGAAGGCCAACTAACAGACTATCACTCTCCTGCATTCTGCTGTGACAGTGTGTGTGTGTGTGTGTGTGTGTGTGTGAGAGAGAGAGAGAGAGCGAGAGCGAGAGCGAGAGCGAGAGCGAGAGCGAGAGAGAGAGAGAGAGAGAGAGCGAGCGAGAGAGAGAGAGCGAGAGAGACTGCGTCCTCCGTTATGAAAGACGTGACTAAATCTTACGAAAGCCTCATCTGAGCTGCCGGGAACCCTCACCAAACACAGACCTCAATCTGTTCCCCCTCTGACACACAAACAACACACTAACACGGACATGGGGAGATGCACACACACACACACACACACACACACACACACACACACACACACACACACACACACACACACACACACACATACATACCTACCCACACATGATGGTGCAGAGTCACATGAGTACACAACACAGACACTGAAACAGATAGAGGCACATATATAGAAACACACACACACACACCTGACCTAGAACAGGCATCCCAGCAGTGCTGTGTTGCTGTAGAGGGCCAGTATATTTTAGGTAACTAGCCCCACATCCCCCAGTCCATTTGTCAAAGTCACTTTTTGACTAATGTCCTTGCTTCTTCGCTGTGGGTTCACTCTCGGTCGCTCTCTATCTCACTCTTTGGCCGTCTCTGTCCTTGCGAGTTGTCTTTTCAAACGAGTGTGTGCCCTTGCCAACTTGTATATCTTACAATATATGTCATTTAGGAATGGGACCCAAACTCCAACCCCAACAATTGGTAGTGTTTGTGCCATGCTTTAACTACTCTGTGTTTTTATGTCTCTCCCTCTGTCTGTCTGTCTGTCTGTATGTCTGTCCTTTTCTCTGCCAGCTAGTCTATCTCTTTTCCTGTTTGTCTCTCTTCCTGCCTGTCTCTCTCTTGGTTTGTTATTGAAACAGTCTGTCTCCATTTGACCTTCATTGCCAAAGGACTGGTACATTTCCATTGACTGTGGTGTGTGTGTGTGTGTGTGTGTGTGTGTGTGTGTGTGTGTGTGTGTGTGTGTGTGTGTGTATTAGAGCCCTGCACGGGCCAAAAACTCCAGCCCTAGCCCAATAAAGTCTGTAATTTTTCAACCCGAGCCTGACCAGAGACTGACACCAATATCCCTTTAAGCTCCCTCACACACACACACACACACACACATGGGGCATGGTCATCTGCCACGTGTAATGCATGCATACATGCATATGCATAATATTTATAATATAATCAACATAACAATATTTCATAGAGTGGCCTATGTGTGCTCTGCATGTATGTGGGAAGTTAAATGAGTCCGAGTCCAACCCGAGCCCGATCTATATTAAAACAAAACAAACAAATAAATAAATAAATTGGAGAAATTGCCCAAGCCTGGCCCGAATCAATTCAACGTGTCGGGACCCGTCAGGATCTGATGGGCTTGCAGACCTCTAGTGTGAGTGTGTGTGTGTGTGTGTGTGTGTGTGTGTGTGTGTGTGTCCTCTAAACAAGAGAAATGGGGAGCAGAGAGGAAGTGTTGACCTTGAAAGGTATACACATTTTATTATAATAAATAAATATATAATTATTTAACCCTTCTAAAAAATAGCAAAAAACACAAGAAGACGCACATTCAATGTGTGTGTGTGTGTGTGTGTGTGTGTGTGTGTGTGTGTGTGTGTGTGTGTGCCTGCACATGTGTAGAAGCATATGTAAACGTGTGTTGTACTAAGCAGTTAACACCTTGACAAAACAGTGGTTAGGCACTAGAGCATGAACTGACAGAGTCGAGTGGGTGTAAGATGAAGAAGAAGAGAGAGAGAGAGAGAGAGAGAGAGAGAGAGAGAGAGAGAGAGAGAGAGAGAGAGAGAGAGAGAGCGAGAGCGAGAGAGAGAGAGAGCGAGAGCGAGAGAGCGAGCGAGCGAGCGAGCGAGCAAGTCCAACTTCAACCATCTGATCTTACGTAGGTTTGCCCGCCAGAGCAGCACCTCGCTCCTGCTCATTCATTTGTGTGAATTGCAGAGAGTATAGGCAGCAAAGAGAAAGGGAGAGAAAACGAGGTGGGGGGGGCAGGGAAGAAAAAACTAATGAGTTGGTGATGAGAGCTGAGCAATCCAGGAGCTACCATACCAGATCTCAGGATTGGTTTGTTTTAGATACTGCATGTGTATGCACCGGTATCAGTAAAGCTGGTAATTTTCATTTTAAAATTCCTTACTCTCCCAAGTGAATTTAGAGCTTATTATTACTATTTCAATATTCATGATGTTCTCTGAATTTTCCCTTTTCCCAGACGCACAATTTTCAGATTGTGCATCTGGACTGTACTCATAATTTTGAATGTTCTAAAAAATGTTCTGTTCCTGGGTCTGTCTGGGTAAAGGACATCTTAGTGAAGGGTATACCTGATTAAAAAAACAAACATATACACACAGAAAAATGTTTACACGGGTCACTTTTTGGGCGGTACGGTGGCACAGTGGTTGATGAGGTCGCCTCACAGCAAGAAGGTGCTGGGTTCGAGCCCTGGGGTAGTCCAACCTTGGGGGTCATCTCGGGTCGTCCGCTGTGTGGAGTTTGCATGTTCCCCCCGTGTCTGCGTGGGTTTCCTCCGGGTGCTCCGGTTTCCTCCCACAGTCCAAAACATGTAGGTCAGGTGAATCGCGCATACTAAATTGTCAGCCCTGTGATGGTCTGGCGGCCTGTCCAGGGTGTCTCCCCGCCTGCTGCCCAATGACTGCTGGGATAGGCTCCAGCATCCCGCAACCCTGAGAGCAGGATAAGTAGTTCGGATAATGGATGGATGGATGGATGGGTCGTTTTTTGAAATGCAAGCCAACACAGGAGACACTCACGGCCACAGCCGGAGACGTTGATGGCATGAAACGTCTGTGAAGCCCCCGCTTGTTTACAATGAATCCTAACTCTGCAGTATAGTAGCAACATCTCTGTTACCTCTGGCTCCCACAAATGAGGACATATGGGAGAGGAGAGGTTAAGGCAGGGGTCCCCAATTACTTTTCATAGCGGGCCACTTTTAGGGCCACTTTTAAAACCACGGGCCACTCAACCTCCAGCAGCATGTTGTTCGTTAGTTTGTTTTGGTGTCGATACGTTGCAGGTATTATAATTTAAACAGAGATTTTTCATCTATTTTTCGATATATTACTAGTCTTACTTTTACTAAGAAATTAAAAAAAAAGGTTTTTTTGGTAGGGAAATAAAAAAAATTCTTCCTTCTGGCATTTCTCCAAAAATTTTCGCGGACCATAAATCAACCCGTCATGGGCCGGACGTGGCCCGCGGGCCGCCTATTGGGGACCCCTGGGTTAAGGTTTCGATAGTTGGCATCGCAGAATGCTAAGTGTGAGCGGAATGATGGACGGAGGAGTGTCCACATATAGCAACGGGTTTGCAGATACAGCATAGAGGTGATGTGCTGATATTAACAAAGAAAGAGAGAAAGAAAGAAAGAAAGAAAGAAAGAAAGAAAGAAGACTATGTGTGTATTGGAGGAGATATACAAGAGGGAGAAGAAGAGGAGAAGAACAGCAAACACAAGTAGATGGAAAGAGACTGAAGAAAAACGAGGGGGATGAGGAGAAAAAAGGAGCAAATGGAATGAGGGAGAGCGGGATGAGGAGATGAGAGAACGGTAAAAGGGAGCAAAACATTAAGACAGAGGAACAGAGAGAAAAATGAGAGATGGGAAAGAGGAGGAGAGGAGGGGGGGGGGGGAAATGGTCACGACCGTGAGCGAGCGTGCGAGCATCCTGGTGACGGTTGTCATGACAACAGATGGGACAGACATGGAACACATCGGTTGGTGATGATGCCATGATGTCACCAAAGAGCGGTGGGGGGGGGGGGGGAGTGATAAAGAAAAATAAAATTCAAGAATGGCCGGATCAACCCTGGTTTTTCTTTCCGTGTAACTGGCTGCTGCTAATCTTGCACACTACTGGGCCTGGCAGCCTAATAATGTTTGTGCACACTTATGACTTAATGATCATGGATGCGCTGTTTCAAAACCTTTGAAAAAACCTGTTTCATACCACAATTGACTGCTAACTCCTCAGCTGGTTTTTCGCCAGGTCCAAGCTCCGCAGAAGGGGGAGATACACCTGGTGGAGATCGGCACTCTACTGAGTGCACTCTCCTAGTTGCAGACTGCATTTAAGGTGGAAATGGTGTGAAAGAGAGGTTTCCCTTAAACACGCATAAATTATATGGTAGGTTGTGTGTGTGTGTGTGTGTGTGTGTGTGTGTGTGTGTGTGTGTGTGTGTGTGTGTACAGGAACCACAGTTCCTCTGACTAACTCATGCAGATGAGTTGGTTAACATTCAGCAGCAACAGCTAGTCTGGGAAATACCAGGATTCTGGCTTTTTAATTTGAATTTTTCCCCCCCATGCTTTTTCACCAGGGGGTCTGATTAACAGCTTACATTGCTACTCCATACCCCAGAAATACCGCACCAAGCAACACGACTGAAACTAGAAGAGTGTACTCAGTATAGTGCAGATCTCCACCAGGTGGTAGGTTCTTGGACTTGGCGAAAAACCAGCTGAGGAGTTGGCACTCAACCGTGGTACTCAACAGGGTTTTCAAAGGTTTTGAACCACCGCATCCATGAGAGGTCCTTGATTATGCACAAAAGTTATTGGGCTGGCAAACCCAGTAGTATGTGAGATTAGTAGCGGATACACAAACACACACACACACACACATACGGACAGAAACACCACTGTTTTCCCTGCCATTATAAGACTTTTACGCAATGCCCAAGTCGATTGAATGGGAAATATGGGGGGGGGGGTTAATATGCAGCGCTCAAGCTAAAACAAAATCTACATAATGAAACGCCCCCCCCCCCACACACACACTCACACACACTCACCTTTTCCTCCCCAATTCTTGCGAGCCGTCCCGGTCGCTACTTGACCCCCTCTACCGATCCGGGGAGGGCTGCAGACTACTACATGCCTCCTCCGATACATGTGGGGTCGCCAGCCGCTTCTTTTCACCTGACAGTGAGGAGTTTCACCAGGGGGACGTAGTGCATGGGCGGATCACGCTATTCCCCCCAGTCCCCCCCCCAAACAGGCGCCCTGACCGACCAGAGGAGGTGCTAGTGCAGCGACCAGGACACATACGACTTCCCACCCACATACACGGCCAATTGTGTCTGTAGAGACGCCCAACCAAGCCGGAGGCAACACGTGAAACGTTTTACCCATCAGACTGTGGACATGCAGCCTCCTAGGCGGATGAACTCGCATTTTCCAAAAACAGAAGGTTTGCTATGTGCCCAGTTTGGTCTAACGCTAACTCTGTCTTTATTTGCATTACATAATAAAGCTAAGTAAATCGTTTATGCTCCCGCACGCGCGACTCACATGATCGGGCAGCGACAAGAACATGCAACCCTTCCTGTTGTGACTGCAACCTAGAGGACGTTGTTCTTTTACAACTTTAGAATTTTCTGGATTATCAATATTCTTCTGATAACTTTTGATCATGTCGCTTGCCCGATCTGAGTCAACCATTGATGAGCTGCGCGCATGTTCACGGTTGGCTTGGATCGAGCAGCGACAGAGTACAGAGCAGCGCTGGTCAAGCGAGCTAGAGAATGAATGAAGAGAGGGAGCGGTGATAGCGAGAACAGAGAATGAATGAAGAGAGGGAGCGGTGATAGCGAAAACAGAGACTGAATGAAGAGAGGGAGCGGTGATAGCGAGAACAGAGATTGAATGAAGAGAGGGAGCAGTGATAGTGAGAACAGAGAATGAATGAAGAGAGGGAGCAGTGATAGCGAAAACAGAGACTGAATGAAGAGAGGGAGCAGTGATAGTGAGAACAGAGAATGAATGAAGAGAGGGAGCGGTGATAGCGAGAACAGAGATTGAATGAAGAGAGGGAGCGGTGATAGCGAGAACAGATAATGATTGAAGAGAGGGAGCGGTGATAGCGAGAACAGAGAATGAATGAAGAGAGGGAGCAGTGATAGCAAGAACAGAGAGTGAATGAAGAGAGGGAGCGGTGATAGCGAGAACAGAGAGTGAATGAAGAGAGGGAGCGGTAATAGCGAGAACAGAGAGTGAATGAAAAGAGGGAGTGGTGATAGCAAGAACAGAGTGAATGAAGAGAGGGAGCGGTGATAGCGAGAACAGAGAGTGAATGAAGAGAGGGAGCGGTGATAGCGAGAACAGAGAGTGAATGAAGAGAGGGAGCGGTGATAGCGAGAACAGAGAATGATTGAAGAGAGGGTGCGGTGATAGTGAGAACAGAGAGTGAATGAAGAGAGGGAGCGGTGATAGCAAGAACAGAGAATGAATGAAGAGAGGGAGCTATGATAGCGAGAACAAACCTTTTTTTAAAGGTTATGAATCACCGCCACCACGACAGGTTCTTCATCATACAGTCATAACTGTGCACACATGGTTTTTAGGCTGATACGTCCAGTAGTGTGTGAGATTAGCTGTGGACAGACACGTGCGCCCACACGACCAAACGCGAGGATAATGAATCAATGAATGAACGAAGTGGCGGAAACTAACTGAAATAGCGTGGGAAAAAAAAGAGTGGGAAAGAAAAACAGAAAAATTGAGACGGAGAGACCGACAGAAACACAAAAACAAAATGACAGGGAAAGAATAAGAGAGAAAAAAAAGCCGCAGACCAAGGAGAAAAAGAGAGAAAGTTGAAGAGAGAGAACTTGGAAGAGAGAGAGATGGGGGGGCGGGTCGGGGATGGGGGGTACGACAATTATAATGTGCTTGCATAAGCCCTTACTGTGTCAGAGTGACACACGCACACGCACGCACACACACACACACACACACACACACACACACACTGCTGATCTCATACTGAGTGCGCATGTTGGGGGGAGAGCGCTATTGTGAGAGAGAAACGGAGCGAGAGAAGGAATAAAATAGAGAAAAATTTTCCATAAATCCAGGCAAAAAAGGGGAAATTCGGTCTTTCTTTTTCTTTTTCTTTTGCATCGCCTTCCTCTGCTCACCTACCACAGAGGCGACAGTCTGTCTTTCGTTCCAGCCACTTCTTTTCTTGGGCCCGTCTGTCCCTTTCCACCTGTGTTTATCCTCTCCACTATGCATCACGCCCCCATCTTGTCTCTGGCATGTGTAATGATGCTGAAGCAGTCCTAGATATATGAGATTAATTACACCATGTTAAATTAGTAAAGCGTTGCAAGAAATAACCGAGTGTGGGAGAGGTGTTACTATGGTTACTTTGCCCTTTTATGAAAGGCCGCACAGAACAAAGTTAAAAAGTTGCTTGACTCGTTGCACTGCCTCTCCTCTTCTCTCCTCTCCTCTCCTCTCCTCTCTCGCTCGCTCTCTCTCTCTCTCTCTGCCTCCCTCGCCCACTTCACCTCCACTTCACCTCCAAATAATGCAACCTCTCTCTCGTCTCTCTCTGCGAAGAAGTTAACGAAGTCGTCCAAAACCCGAGGTTGTTTGAGTTATTCTGCTAACGTTTAAATTCACCTCCTACGTACATAAACACACACACACACACACACACACACACACACACACACACACTTGTGCAGACAGATTCAGCGTCTATTAGAACTAATAGATGATTCATTGGGTTACATAACATACACAGGCAACAGAAGGAGAAGCCACAGCGTGAGTTTTGAGGGGTTTGTTTCTTGAGGGAAGGATGCAGGCCAAAACTGGGCTGTTCAGCACCAGCCTGGTCCCTCATCTGATCAGCAACAGCCGATTTGATAAAATGGCAGCACTTCAGAATATGTCTCCGAAAGGATGCACTATTACTTGGCAAGAACGTCGGAGCTAAACTGTAACTTGTGCAGGAAAACGGGCTCAAAAGGATTCGATGAAACCCGAAGATTCGTCGACAGATATCGAGGTGACCCTGAGGCACAAGACCATCAAGCCACTGCTATGATTCTAGCTGACTGGCAGGCCGTGTTATATTTAGGCAAGCCTGAGAATATGCTGGTCCCATCTGGTCCAGTGGAGGTTTGGTTTTCATGTCCCAAATAGGACAGGAAGGCCTTGGTTTAACAACAGGTTCACAAACGAGGGATGGCAGCGCGAACTCATGTTTGCAGCGGTTTCACCCAGTACGGGTGTGGGAAGATGGCAGCGTAAACTTACGTTTGTGGCGGCCTCACCCAGTACTGTCAATTCAGTGTCTTTGTCCATATTTGTGTCTTCCTTTGATGGCTGGGAGAGCTTGGTCTGCTGCATCCTGTGGGCTCAGGGACCTCGGCCCTGCCCAGAGCTTCACCCAAAGAGGAAACACCGAGGGCGGTCTGACAGGACGCAGAAGCGGGGCAGGCTAAGCTAACTGCTAGCCCATGAAAACCGGCAGTTCCAATAACACCTTGGGCGGTCTGGCGGCGGCCTCGCCTGGCGTTGACTATGTTTTTGGTGTCATCGTGTGGAGTGTGGGGAGGTGTATCAAAGGTGTCTGGTTGGGGGAGCTTGGTCTGCTGTGTCCAGTGGGTCCAAGGACAACGGCCCTGCCCGGAGCTGCACCCAAAAAGGAAGCACCAAGGGCAGTCTGACAGGACGCGAAAGTGGGGCAGGCTAAGCTAACTGCTAGCCCATGCAGACCGGCAGTTCTGACAGTCATCCTGGCTGGCGTTCATTCTCTTGGACAGTGAATTTTTATTTATTTATTTATTTTTGGGGGGATATGTTGGATATATGTGTTTTCATAGTTTTGTAGTTTTTGTAGCTTTTTTTGTTGTTTGGATATACTGTAACGATCACGGATGAATAGGCTCGGTAGCCCTTGGCTAACGGGTCGCACCCTTTAGTTGAGTGTTTAACGTAGTCGCTTGCGGTGCAGAATACACGAGTTCGCGTCCCGGCTGTGACGGGTCGGCCGACTGCCCCCCGAATTTGCTACATTTGGTTTGAGAAATGGGATGGTGAGACCGTGAAACACCGTGAGGCTGTCGGAAGCGCGTGCGCCCAGAGGCGTGAGGGAGCTGATATGCTGAAGCGCTTCCCGAAGGAGGGGGGTAGTGTAACGTACACGAATAAATAGACACGTTAGTTAGCCCTTGGCTAAGGTGTCAACCCTTTAGTCGACTGGTTAACGTTGACGCCCGCGGTGCAGGAGATACGAGTTCGCGTCCAGGTTGTGACGTTCCGGCCTGGCTGCACTCCGAATTCGCTACAATACTATGTGTTCTTGTAGTTTGGATATGTGTATTTGTCTTTGTGTTGCACTGCTGTGAGCTGGGGGAAACGATATTTCGTTTCATTACATGTACGCAAGGGCATGAAAAGAAACAACAAATAAATGTCCCTGATTCCCATAATTCACATCCACACCCTCTGGAAAGTGTAGACGTCGGCTGCGTCACATCAAATAAAATACCCTATACTACAGACAGTGCTTCAGGTCCATTATTTGTTATCTTGTTTTTTTGTTATATTTGTGTGGTTATAAATCTGTTTTATGTCATTTTGACTCAGCCTACTGCTGCGCAACTCATTTTCCCCACGAGGATGAATAAAATTCAACTAATCTTTTCTCAGACAACATGAGATATAAAGCGACTCAAAAACAAGAACAAAGAGCCAAGCAATACGTAATAGATGATTGTTTACAGAAAACCCGCTCAGGACGTTACTTTGCCTGCCACAGAAAACGGAGATAGGCTGAGTTCAGAAATGCTAAAAAAGTGCTGGTCTGCGTCGACAAACAAACGGCTGTACAAAGACGTCTGGGAACATGCATTGAGGACCACCTCAGGAGGCACTACCTACTGGATGTGATCTTAAAGACCCATTGTTTGGAGCTAACAGGGGTGAACATCGCTGGCTGATTGGTTGACCACAAAACCCCGAGAAGCATCACAGATCTTCCTCCTTCAATAGATGGCCTAGCTGCAACAAACAAGCTCCTGTTTGCTGTGCTACAGTTTAGGATGCACAACACCATGTGCCCGATGACGTTGGAAGTGCAACCATCACTTTTTGAAATTTCATCTTCCGCTCATCAGAAACACGAATGCTAACCCAGACTAAAGGCAGATTCCAGTGTGAATCAGGAGCAGACTGGCTGCCATTTTATCTCAAGTTGCGTGTTTGTGTAATCCCAAGGGGTTGCACTAGTCGACTACTTTACTAGTCGACTACTCCTAAGTGATGCTGAAATGAGGTACTGTAAATGACTAGTTAGTGGACATGGAGATGTATAGTCACTGGACATGGGACGCCACAACGGGAGGAGGGGAATTGGAAGGCGAATGGCACAAACAGTACAATACATCAACTGGATTTCCCCTAAAATGACGACAATTCAATTGTTACCTTTAAAATTAAACACTATTAAGTTCAAATTCGACAAAAGCATACATGCCATGCACAACCATCTGAAATGCCACCCGCAGAGGACTGAAGCAAGCTGCAATCAATGACTCCGTCCAGTGCCCTGCTCCAATGAGAGGCGAGAGCAGATTGCTAGTTTGTTGGTGAAGTTTATCCTCAAAGACGCCAGATCACTGGCTGCAGCATGCAGACAGGGATGGAGGGAACTATTACAGCTCTTGATGACGTAAACAATAACTAGTCACCCCATAATTTCAAGCTTTCCATTACTAGTGAAGAAATAGTAATTGTATGAGCC
>NC_079212.1:35159551-35169551 GCF_029633865.1 Lampris incognitus
TGGTCCTGGGAGGGGGGCCAGCGGCGAGCATTGCAGCAAGATTTATATTTTTCTGCCACAACCTGAGAGACAGTGGGTGATGGCACCTATTGCTACTGTTGCTGTTCGATATAATAATCATTGTTGTTGTTGTTATTATAATCATTGTTGTTGTTGCTGTTATTATTATAATCATTGTTGTATTGTGTTGTTGTTGTTTTACATGCTTTGGCAATATGTACACGTATGTCATGCCAATAAAGCACATATTGAATTGAATTGAATTGAATTGAATTGACAGAGAGAGAAAGACAGAGAGAGACAGATAGACAGACAGACAGAGAGAGAAACAGATAGACAGACAGAGAGAGTAAGACAGAGAGAGAGAGACAAACAGAGAGAGAGAGCACAAGAGCGAGAGCGAGACAGACAGACAGAGAGATAGACAGACAGAGTGTGAGAGCGAGACTGAAATGACAACTTCTGCTACAGTTTCACACATGAAAAGGGGGGATGACAGACAAATAGAAGACAGGCACTTAGACTAAGTGCACTGGACATAAGAAAATGCTTGCGCTATGGCGAGAGAGAGAGAAGGAGGAGAGAGTGGAAAGAAAGGACAGAGAGAGTAAAATATAATCAAAGTGCAAGTATTAATGGAACAAAAAGAGAGAGAGATGCTTTTACTGCTTCATCATTCGGCAGCACTCACTTCACTAACACATTATAAATCAATGCCAGCAGAAACATGCCACCCCCAAAAAGTTTTGAGTTCAGTTTCCTCACTAAGCTCATCAAGTCAGCAATGACTTGTGCACTGTGGACTTGAAATTGCTGTTCTACCAGACGGCTGCAAGGCGTGTGAGTCTATGTTAGTGTGTTTAACCATCCCCGCACCTAGCTCCCCCGCCGCTGATAAGAGCTGGCCTCTTGGTCGGGTAGCCTTATCAAAAAACAAGCGTTTAAATAATGAGCACCACACTCAGAACTCAACTTGACACTTGGCCACTTGAATGTTACACACCAGATTACACAACTGGCAGTCCCAGCCAAAAACTACTACCCACAGGGTCTGTTAGACATTTTATCATAATTTATGAGTACATGAATCACACACAGCCACACCTCTCGGACCGGTACAAAAGTCCAGTCATCAGGGAGCTAGTTAGCTAGCATTACATATTCCCCATGCTTTATTTTCAATTGGTTTCACTTGAAATTTTTATTTTATTATCTTTTTCAGTGTCATGATGTGATACTTTAAAGGATTTGGTATTGGGCAGCACAGTGGCCCAGAGGTTAGTGCTGCTGTCTCACAGTAAGAAGGTACTGGGTTCGAACCCCAGGGTTTTCCAACCTTGTGGGTCATCCCAGGTCGTCCTCTGTGTGGAGTTTGCATGTTCTCCCTGTGTTTATGGTGGGTTTTCTCCTGGTGTTCCCCCACCGTCAAAAAGACATGCATGTTAGGGTTTATACTCCTGTCTGTCCCTCACTAAGGCAATGGGAAAAGAAGCGGTGTTGGTCCCCGGCTGCAGCACGAAGGTGGCAGCCCACTGCTCCCAGCTACACAGACCACAACTAGGATGAGTTAATTAGCAGTAAATGAATTTCCCTCAAGGGAATTAATAAAGGAAACTTAAAACTCAATTTCCCCCACTGAAATAGCATATGCTTACATAGAAATGTACCAACTCATTTATTATGTATGGCTCATATGCAGTCTGCGTCACTGCATATGAGCCATATGTAACGTGTTTTCTTGTTTTCTGACTCTTCAGGATGTTTCTGGGCGTCAACCTTATGGCAGTTCATCTCTCAGTCAGCATCTGCATCCAACATCCACTTCTTATGAGGGCATGATTCTTTCAAACTGCAGTGTTCAGATAAGTGCGTTGGATCATTACAGCTGAGATGATACATAACGGTGGACACAGCACCAAAAAAAATAAAATAAAATAAAATAAAAAAAGTACCGCAAGGTAAAATGTACAGCACACGGGGCTTGCTCCGAAGCCAGGATGAATGTCGGGGGTTAGCTTTGCACCATTGGTAAGCATGGTCTGAAGGATGGGATGAAAAGCGATGCAGATGTGGACTTTGCACCATGATGAAGAGATAAGGGGCCTACTTTACAACTTGTGTTAAACAGCCAAAAGCGACAGAATACTACTCAGTATACCTTTAACGACAACAGATTTTATGGCAGATGATTAGGAAGCAGTTGCACCAGTTGAGGTGGTACGGGCATCTGATCAGGATGCTTCCTGGGCGCCCTCCTTTAGAGGTTTTCCGGGCACGGCCAACTGGGAGGAGACCCCAGGGTAGACCCAGAACTCGCTGGAGGGACTACATGTCCAATCTGGCCTGGGAAAGCCTTGGGATCCTCCAGGAGGAGCTGGAGGGCGTTGCTGGGGAGAGGGACGTCTGGAGTGCCCTACTTAACTTGCTGCCACCGTGACCCGACCCTGGAGAAGCGGCTGAAGATGAACGAATGAATGATGAGGGAAGCTCAACAAGGCTTCATGGCCAGCTTGCTGGTGTTTCCATAGGGGGTAGAAATGATAGAACTGGTAGATCTATGATATAGTGTCCTTGTTCACTCACAATGATGTGTGTGTTTTTAGTTCCATCATACTTTTAATGCAAATACAAAGAAACTGTCGACTACACACCAGTGCCCCAGGAGCTGGTGGAGTTCTGCTATCCTATCAGAACTATTATGCATTTCATCTTCTGAATCTTCAATGGGATAATTCTGCGACTCTCTGGTGATATCTCAAAGGCTTTTTTTTCTGCCAGCCAGTGTGACAGGAAGTCAAACTGGGTTCAGCAACAGAAAAGCCGCCCTTGGTATCTCTGTATTTGAGTAAAACAACTTGGTCCCTGAGGTGATGGGTGCTGAGTGACAAGAGGTGATCTTCTTGCATGCTAAGTCAATCTGACACCCATTAACTAGATTGGTTCTGAGCGTCGTCTTGATATTTCTACACTATTAAAGGTTCAGACAGCACACAGGCTTTGGAAGTGGAGACACTGGTGAGTTACATGGGAGAAGACTGCCTGTTGCAATTTTAACCTGGGGCACAGGTAGAGATGGGCAATAACACAACATTAGCCTTTATGACTTTCAAGAGTAATATTTCAGGATTCAATTTGGATATTGTCACATCATCATGAATGATAACAGGAATCACTTTACATTATCCAATGGTTCGATGTGATGAACTTCTGTTTTTTGCATATACAAGCAAATAACATAGATATAAATAATAAATAAATAAATATATATATATCAACACAGATAGAGGAAAAAAGATTTTAATGCTTTAATGCTAGATTTTAATGCTTTAATGCTAATATATATATATATATATATATATATATACACTCACTGGCCACTTTATTAGGTACACCTTGCTAGTACTGGGTTGGACCCCCTTTTGCCTTCAGAACTGCCTTAATCCTTCGTGGCATAGATTCAACAAGGTACTGGAAACATTCCTCAGAGAGTTTGGTCCATATTGACATGATAGTGTAACCGGTTATTTTTTTGCCCGGTGCAGGATTCGATACGGGGTGTACTGCACCACAAGGCGACATCACTAACCGCTCGGCTAAAAGGTCAGACCCGTTAGCTAGGGACTAACGTGTCTTATTAGTAGTTTACAGTCGTCACCCTTCCCGGAAGCGCGCCCTCGCGCGAAGAGACTTTTGAGGATTTGCACACTTTCGGATCCCACCGCTGCCACCAATGTAACCGGTTATTTTTTTGCCCGGTGCGGGATTCGATACGGGGTGTACTGCACCACAAGGCGACATCACTAACCGCTCGGCTAAAGAGTCAGATCCGTTTGCTAGGGACTAACGTGTCTTATAAGTAGTTTACAATAGCATCACGCAGTTGCTGCGGATTTGTCGGCTGCACATCCATGATGCGAATCTCCCGGTCCACCACATCCCAAAGGTGCTCTATTGGATTGAGATCTGGTGACTGTGGAGGCCATTTGAGTACAGTGAACTCATTGTCATGTTCAAGAAACCAGTCTGAGATGATTCGAGCTTTATGACATGGCGCATTATCCTGCTGGAAGTAGCCATCAGAAGATGGGAACACTGTGTTCATAAAGGGATGGACATGGTCAGCAACAATACTCAGGTAGGCTGTGGCGTTGACACGAGGCTCAATTGGTACTAAGGGGCCCAAAGTGTGCCAAAAAAATATCCCCCACACCATTACACCACCACCACCAGCCTGAACCGTTGATACAAGGCAGGATGGATCCATGCTTTCATGTTGTTGACGCCAAATTCTGACCCTACCATCCGAACGTCGCAGCAGAAACCGAGACTCATCAGACCAGGCAACGTTTTTCCAATCTGCTATTGTCCAATTTTGGTGAGCCTGTGCGAATTGTAGCCTCAGTTTCCTGTTCTTAGCTGACAGGAGTGGCACCCGGTGTGGTCTTCTGCTGCTGTAGCCCATCTGCCTCAAGGTTCGACGTGTTGTGCGTTCAGAGATGCTCTTCTGCATACCTCGGTTGTAATGAGTGGTTATTTGAGTTACTGTTGCCTTTCTATCAGCTCGAACCAGTCTGGCCATTCTCCTCTGACCTCTGGCATCAACAAGGCATTTTCGCCCACAGAACTGCCGCTCACTGGATATTTTCTCTTTTTCGGACCATTCTCTGTAAACCCCAGAGATGGTTGTGCGTGAAAATCCCAGTAGATCAGCAGTTTCTGAAATACTCAGACCAGCCCGTCTGGCACCAACAACCATGCCACGTTCAAAGTCACTTAAATCACCTTTCTTCCCCATTCTGATGCTCGGTTTGAACTGCAGCAGATCGTCTTGACCATGTCTACATGCCTAAATGCATTGAGTTGCTGCCATGTGATTGGCTGATTAGAAATTTGCGTTAACGAGCAGTTGGACAGGTGTGCCTAATAAAGTGGCCGGTGAGTATATATATATATATATATATATATATATATATATATATATATATATATATATATATAGTTTCGGAAAAAAATGCTATATATATATATATATATATATATATATATAGCATTTTTTTCCGAAACTGTCATACAAGTGCTCAACTAAGAGGAGTGGAATATCACACACACACACACACACATATATATATAATCCAGTTAGTCAAATAAATGTTCTATGGGACAGTGCAAGCCTGTTTCATGCTATAAGCGATCATCAGCTGTCAATGAAACTACGCACTATTTTGCTCCTTATTTGTTGAGCACTAGCCCTACCGTTGACTGTTTCTTTTAACAGTTATATATAGGCACACACACACTCACACACACACACATTACAGCCATGTTACACACGCCATGCAGTGCTTCTTGGTACTTACTGACACCTCACAACAATTTTGCTATCCAGAACAAAACAGAGGGAACAATTAAAAGTATAATAAGATCAGGATGTACTTATTTAGGCATCCATATTATCCCCTCTCTACCTGATTTGTATAAGGCCAATTTCACTCCTTTAATCTGACGTATTAAACAGGATCTCACCCATTGGTGCAGTTTCCCTTTGTAAACTGCTGGGGAGGGAACACCTATTTAAAATGAATGTTCTACCATGGTTATTATATCTTTTTCAAGTGGTCCATATATTATTATCACATAAATCACTATCGGAGTTGAATAATGCTCTCATAGCCTTTCTTTGGCAAAGCAAATGTTCGAGACTGAAACTGGCCCCATGGCCCATCTACAACTTCCGCTGGAGAAGGGTGGTTTAGCTGTTCCTATCATTAAACTGTACCAACTCTCATGACTCTGCAGCTTTGACAGAGACTTTGAGAGTTTGCAGATATTCATACCATTTGAGAACTCTCTAAGCTGATTTTGCCAAATGGCACAATTTCAACCGGAGAGAGGGGACTCATCGGTGAATACAGCTGGTGTAGAGTTTGGTTTGAATGCAACAGAACCAAAGTCTTGGGAGCTTGAATCCAGCGTGGATGTGTTTTTTCACTTGCGCCTCCACCTGCTGATGGCTGCTTGTCTGTTATGCATGTTTTTTTGCCATGTCTAGAAAAACAGCATTGGTGACACTAGCCCTCATAAACTGTACAGCAATGGAATGCTGTTAGATGATCACCAGCTTTGTTAAAGTAGCCTACTTATTTCCCTGCAGTATTCAAAATATGCTCATAAATCATGAGCACTGAACAGTTCTGTTCTTTGGATAGAATTTGCTTGTAAAAGCTAACACTTTGGGGCGGCATGGTGGTGCAGTAGTTAGTGCGTTCGCCTCACAGCAAGAAGGTCCTGGGTTTGAGCCCTGGGGTAGTCCAACTTTGGGGGTTGTCCTGGGTCGTCTTCTGTGTGGGGTTTGCATGTTCTCCCCGTGTCTGCGTGGGTTTCCTCTGGGTGCTCCGGTTTCCTCCCACAGTCCAAAGACATGTAGGTCAGTTGAATTGGCCGTAATAAATTATCCCTAGGTCTGAATGTGTGTGTGTGTGTGTGTGTGTGTGTGTGTGTGTCTCCCCACCTGCAGCCCAATGACTGCTGGGATAGGCTCCAGCATCCCCGCAACCCTGAGCAGGATAAGCGGTTTGGATATCCTTCTATCTTAATATATATATTAAGATATCCATCTATCGTAATCCATCCATCTATTTTTATATATAATCCATCCATCTATCTTCATATATATATATATACATATATATAAAGATAGATGTATGAACAAAACATTAATACATTTCAGTACAAGGCTGTTTCATGCGTCACGCACTCATCAGCTGCCAATGTGATAAAACAACAAAGAAAAAACACACAGTCAATAAATACTATGTTGCCCCGCATCACACCCCTAGTTATGGTGGACAGCAACCAATGAGAGGGAAAAAATGTGAAAAATTCCAACCAATGGAATTCCCCATGATTATGATGACATTTTTCATATATTTATATTCCATAATATAGTCCATATAATTCCATAGAGATAGGGTGAGGAGCTCAGACATCCGGAGGGAGCTCGGAGTAGAGCCACTGCTCCTTCTTGTCAAAAGGAGCCAGTTAAGGTGGTTCAGGCATCTGATTAGGATGCCTTCTGGGCGCCTTCCTTTGGAGGTTTTCTGGGCACGTCCAACTGGGGGGAGACTCCGGGGTAGACCCAGAACTTGCTGGAGTGACTACATGTCCATTCTGGCTTGGGAACGCCTTGGGATCCCCCAGGAGGAGCTGGAGGGTGTTGCTGGGGAGAGGGACATCTGGAGTGCCCTGACATTTCTAGCGCGTGCATTTTTGGACGAGTGGAAGCAGCGATATGTCAAAAACAATGATTATATGTAGTTTAAAGTACAGAAAACAATCAGATGTATATAGTTCACATCTAACTAAGAGGAAACGTTGCACAAAGCTGCTTTCTCCTCTGTACTTGCCTACAGCGCACCACTTGCCTGAACCAGCTTCTCTCCATTTTGAAAAATGAGAAGATTAGAGAGCCCGGCCTGCGTAGTGGACGTGGGTTTTCTTTAAAAGCCTTCTTTAATACACTGCATGAGGGACTATTGCACACAATATTCTAGGCCTTGTGTCTGTGGAAGGTACAATTGGATTTCACTGGAGATGTACACTGATGTCAGGTGAATATGAAATCAAAATCATAGGGAGACAAAATCTGGACACGAGACTCAAAGGGACCGTGGAGCAGTTACAACTACTTGAGACCCGTTTTCTCCTGTATTGTTTATCCTCATAAGTTGACTTTACAGAGAAAAATTATTGTACGCCGGACCAAGAGTTATTGTGATGTCTACAAGACATAAGCTGTAATTTTGTAATGTTAATTACTGCTTGCAATGCCCTTGTATTGAATTGCATTGTTTGTTTGTTTCGGACACACCACTTCCTGTCAGCCAGACCAGGAAATACTGGAAAGGCAGAGAAAACCACATGTCAGTACATGGATCCATTCGCGCCACACACAAGGACTGATGTAATGTTGTAAAGTTGTTGTATTTCATTATTTACACGTTAAAGTTAATAGATTATGGGTTATTTGATGAAAATGCATTTGATAAGTTAAGATTAAAAAGAACACTATTTACAAATACATATTGTAGGGAACTCGGGGGGGCAGTCTGGGAACCGCCACAGCGCGAACCCATATTTCCTACTCCGCAAGCTACAACGTTAACCAATCGACTAAAGGGTCCGACTCGATAGTCAAGGGCCAATGTGTCTAATTATCCATGCACGTTACAATATACAAGGTAGCTCATGCTTTTGCAATGCTAATTCCAGTACAATTCTAAGTTTGTAAAAAACAATACAAGACTTAGTGCAATTTCTTTCTTATTTTTTTTTGTATTTTATTATCCCCCAGTTTTCACTGCGTGTCACTGTGAAGGAGTTACCAGCAAACGTTTCTTCAACTACTACGATGTTCTGAGTGGCGTTTAGCTTCGTGTTTAGTCTGCAGCTCTTATGCCCTTACGAGAGCACTAAAGTTATGATGTAAACTGTTTCTACGCAGGGGGAGGAAGTACACATCAAGAGCACTCTAAGAGTTAAACAAAGCAAAGGAGACAGGGAAACTGG
Source organism: Lampris incognitus (assembly GCF_029633865.1). Taxonomy (NCBI): domain Eukaryota; kingdom Metazoa; phylum Chordata; class Actinopteri; order Lampriformes; family Lampridae; genus Lampris; species Lampris incognitus. The sequence continues at coordinate 35,168,117 of NC_079212.1, forward strand.
AGCGCCCCATCTGAGAGGGTTTGCTGGTGGAGAAGTGGGTTGAGAAACAACCCGAGAACTAAAGAGGCCGCGGAGACCAGCCGAGCCGCAGTTCTGTCCAGACACTCTCCACTGCACCCTCTGCCACCAAACACAGACGCCTGTCACCATTTCTCCTTACATCACCTACTCCAGTCATAGTCACCACACACTCCCCAAAAACCTTTGAGTCAGTCAGCAATACTTTCCAATACTTTTAGACCAGTCAGACACACACATACATACGCGCACGCGCACGCGCACACACCCATCCACCCATCCATATTACGTCATGTCTGTGGTTGCATTGTTCAACATACACTTGGCAGCATTTAGGAAAATTGTTATTGTATTTCACGTCCATACGGCAACACTGAATTTACATTCGAGACAGACGAGAGAGAGAGAGAGAGAGAGAGAGAGAGAGAGAGAGAGAGAGAGAGAGAGAGAGAGAGAGAGAGAGAGAGAATATAAATGTAATGTTTATGGAGATAGAATGCTGAGAGGGGCAAATCTGAAAAAGAACAAAAATAGAAAATAAAAGTACTGTTGATTGAGGGAAATAGAAGTACAAAAGCAGAAGGAGAGGGAGTGAAAGAGAGACAACAGGAGGGTAGAGGATGTTGAGAGGGGGTTGGGCAGAGAAGAGGGAGACTGAATGGCGCGTGTGTGTTGGGGCCAGGGGGGATTTGAAGGTCTGTCTGTGTGTCACAAAAACCCCTCCTGACCAAAGGTCGGGGGAGGGGGGGGTTGTCTCTGGTGTGAATGGGACCAGCAGCAGGCTGGCTAGCTGTAGCACTCTGAGCCGCTGCCTGCCACACACCACCAACAGCTCAAGTTTCTGTGGGAGGTTTTGTTGGAGCTGGGACTCCGACTCAACAAGAACGTTTAGTGAGGCAAAATCAGAGCACGTTGGCCCTGGGCTAACGGGTGGGACCCTTTAGTCGAGCGGTTGGCGAGGTTCCCCGCGGTGCGGGAGGATACAGGTTCGCGTCGCGGTTGCCCCCCGAATTCGCTACAATAAACTTAATAACGCGAGTGAAAACAATGAACCATGTAACGCGCGCAACATAGCATGAAAAACAAGTCACATGTGAAAGGGTTAATACTTGTTGTAAGCTTTGCGACAGCGTTTGGAGGAAAATGTCTCTCTTCATGAATGGTTATCCCGAGTTGATGGCATGCTATACAGTCGTCTCCATCGGTTTTGCTATATAGCTGTGAAATGTAAGCGCAAAGGTTATCACAACACAAATTAATTCAAGCAAGCCAGCAACAGCATATTAATATTCTGGGTTGCTGAAGTGTTGTGCAGTCCTCTCCGTTGTTTTTGCTCTATAGTTATCATCAAAATGAAGAGGAAAAAAAGAACATTATGTCCTATTTCGCTGAGTCCAAAAATAAAAACGACAATGAT